>NC_091767.1:25441262-25744292 GCF_029378745.1 Bos indicus
GATCTTTCCCTCTGCCTCCCTACATGTACACAGGGTTGTGTGACTTTGAGGAAAGGGAACACACTCATCTTTCTATTCCCCAGTGCCTACTATTGCATCTGGCAAAGAGTGTACTCTTCATAAATGTTTGTTGAACTGATGATTGGATGAACAAAAGAGCCAAAAAGCCAGATGTTGAAAAGATGTAAAACAAACATTCAGCTGATGGGCTGAACACCCACCTTTTATCGGACTGTTTTATCATCAGCCAGATGCTGCTTCTACATCAGTCATTGGTGGGTTTCAGCCAGATGCATTGTGTGCTCTGCTGGGAACTGTGACCCTCCAGGGATGGCAGACAACCCTCTGGCTGGGTTAATGTCATCAGGGATTTGGCTTTTAAATGCTTGTCTCATCTTTGCTCAAAAAGTTTCCCTGGTGTGTACACTGATTAAAAGGTGGTTTTCAAATTTTTAAAAAAATTGTAGAAGATGAAACTTCAAATTAATAAAGCTTCCAAAGTCTGTGGTGACTTTGTGAACAGGTCAAGGTTACTTGGTGAGGCTGACAGTCCTGTGTGAGAGGCAGAATGCAAAGGAGAAAAATATTTTAAAGGGAGCAGCAAGAGAAATTTAATAAAACAAAATGAAAAATGTTTGCTTTATGAATCATCATTGAAAACAATATTGTGGTATGAAGAAGAAGATCTCTGGTAATGGGCATTGTTTTAAAATATATGGCATAAACAGAATAAATAACCCAAAATAGCATTTATATTGCTTATCCTTGTTGCCATGCATATTTCATGATATAAGGTCATGGATTCATTAATTTTATAGGAAAAGTAAAAACAATACAATATGAGGAGTATTTAAAAGTTATGTTTCTATACAAAAGTACAATGGCCTGAGTGTCCTGAATTTTTAAAGACTCCCCTATGATCAGCACAGTCATAAATTTTGCCTCCTTTGACGTTTTCGGTTTCATGTTGGTAGTTCAATTCACTGGGAGCTGAGTTTATTTCTTTCGCACCTCAAGTCACATTATTGAGCCCAACACAAGTGATATCCACATTCTGTTTCTCAGGTCAACTTTCCAGTTTTAATATAATGTGCTCTGCTAATAGATTCTAACTCATTTCGTGCCTTTCTTCATTTGCTCATTCATTCTTTCCTCAAACATTTCCTGAGTGCTTGCTGATTGCCAGGCACTGTCTTAGGTGCTAGGGACTACAGATGACTGAGATGGTCACTTCACTTCAGGTGTCTGCAGTTCAGTAACTGTACTTTCCCATAAAGTGAGATGAGTTTTGGGTCTCCCAGGTGGGACTAGTGTTAAAGAGCCCACTGGCCAGTGCAGGAGATGTAAGAGATGTGGGTTCAATTTCTGGGTCAGGAAGATCCCCCCAAAGGAGGGCACGGCAACCCACTCCAGTACTCTTGATGGAGAATCCCATGGACAGAGGAGCCTGGCGGGCCACAAGTCCATAGGGTCACAAAGAGTTGGACATGGCTGAAGCGACTTAGCACGCAGCATGCATGTGATCAGTTTTACAAAATAGGAGAGTGCAACCCAGTCTTGATGGAAAAGATGGAAGGCTTTGTGGAGGAAGTGACATAGGAGGGGATGGCCAGGGAAACAGGAGTGCTGGCAGAGTCAGACCATGTGTGCACAGATAGTCTGTGAGGGAACATGGCATGCTCACACCTTAAGCAGTCCTGAGAAGACAGAGGTGAGAGTTCATGGGGATGTGTCGTTGGGAAACAAGACTGAGTAGCAGCCGAGAGTGAAGGACTTTGGACATAATTGGACATACTTTTAAGACTTTGGGGTGTCATTAAGGGTTTTAAAGCAGGAGGTAATATGATTTAACTTGTAGAAATGATTCAGGTAGCAAAGGCCAGTGGGCTCCAGCGAGTACTGCCCTGTTACATAGTCACAGGTGTGCCATGGAGAAAAGGTTTCCTGGTCAAATAAGTCTAAATGGCAGTGCATGCCATTCCCTTACTTGGGGATTCTGAGCACATGTTAATATTTTAAAGGCTTTACAGAGGGCCTGTAGTAAAAAACTACTGATACCAGGTTATGAAGCATTGGACCAGAGTTAGGCAAGACAGTACAGGGACAGCAAGTACAAGGCTGTTTTATAATGGTCTGGTCAGTCATGAGGACTGAAACCAAGGCGGTGAAAGAAGGATGTGAGAGGAAGAGAGCAATGGGGGTTGGGGAGATACAGGAAGTAGAATCAACAGGACTTGCGTGTTGACTGAGTGTGAAGGAAAAACGAGGCTGAGATAGCTCCAGGTTCTCATGAAAGGATAGGCTAGATAGTGGTGTCACTCACAGTACCAGATTCATGAGGGAAGATCAGGTCTGCTGGGGAAGGTGGCAGGTAGGTGTGTTATCAAGATTGGTGTTCAGTTCAGTTCAGTTCAGTCACTCAGTTGTGTCCGACTCTTTGTGACCCCATGAATCGCAGCACGCCAGGCCTCCCTGTCCATCACCAACTCCTGGAGTTCACCCAAACTCATGTCCATCGAGTCAGTGATGCCATCCAGCCATCTCATCCTCTGTCATCCCCTTCTCCTCCTGCCCCTAATCCCCCCTAGCATCAGAGTCTTTTCCAATGAGTCAACTCTTCGCATGAGGTGGCCAAAGTACTGGAGTTTCAGCTTTAGCATCAGTCCTTCCAAAGAACACCCAGGACTGATCTCCTTTAAAATGGACTGGTTGGATCTCCTTGCAGTCCAAGGGACTCTCAAGAGTCTTCTCCAACAGTTCAAAAGCATCAATTCTTCAGCGCTTAGCTTTCTTCACAGTCCAACTCTCACATCCATACATGACCACTGGAAAAACCATAGCCTTGAGTAGATGGACTTTTGTTGGCAAAGTAATGTCTCTGCTTTTGAATATGCTGTCTAGGTTGGTCATAACTTTCCTTCCAAGGAGTATGCATCTTTTAATTTCATGGCTGCAGTCACCATCTGCAGTGATTTTGGAGCCCCCAGAAATAAAGTCTGACACTGTTAGATTGGTGTTAGACCTTCGTCATTGGAGGTAACTTGGTGATACACGAGACTGAGAGGTTCAAGGGGCAGTTAGAGTGCTTAGTATGTAACAGGGGTCAAAACTGAATCTAAGTGCAGGAGGGCTCAGAAAAACAAAGAACATGAGGACTGGAATCTCACTAAACAAAATTATTAAATAAAAACAGAATTTCTATCTGGATCATTTTGTGAGTTAAAATTATCTTGGTCATCTAATGTTAATTAAGCTTTCTTAATCTTGGAAGTACAAGGAGTGTGCAGGGCATCTTCTGGGTTTAATATTCCTGTTACTATGTGAAGCATGGATAGCATTTGCTATTAGTTGCTAAGTTGTATTTGACCCTTCGTAACCCAATGGAATGTAGCCCACCAGGCTCCTCTGATCATGGAATTTCCCAGGCAAGAATACTGGAGTAGGTTGCCACTTCCTTTTCCAGGGGTCTTCTTCTGGACCCAGGGATCAAACAAGTATCTCCTGCATTAGCACGCAGGTTTTTTTTGTTTTTGTTTTTTTTACCACTGAGCCACCAGGTATCATGCATCCATTTCTTTATGAAGTACACTACTAAAAATAAGATAAATATTCCAATAAGCTTTTTTGTTTTCCTTCTTGGATACAACATTTTAAATAAAGATGTCTCTGATTCATGAGGATTTACATTTTAGTCACTGGTATATAACAAAACGGATGACCACATTGACTCTTTCTGCCAGAATTCAGCCCTCTAATCCAGACCAAAGTTATTCTTCTCTGTGTGGTGTGTTTAGATCTAGAAAATGAAAATTTTAATTCACAAGCATTTATGGTTATCATTAAAATTGTCTCTCTTTTTTTTTTTTTTCCTGAATATTACCAGCAGGGCCTCTCCTCTCATATGTCTTTTTACATAGCTAAACTACAGGCATTTTGAACTGTAACCCTGATTAAAAAAAAAAAAAAGAAAGAAAAGAAAAGGTTTACAGGGAAATCACCACATAATCACAGTTTTAAGCAAGGAAGGAAAATAGGGGTTGTGGTGACTTTTCAGTCTCTACACAGATGCGCGCAAGATGTATGTACAGGGGGTGGATGCAGTCCTGCACATAAAACACAAGTAATATAGATAAATATAAACGATGCTTCAGAGTCGAGTCTCTCACTGCAGTTTAATCTTCCTTGCATCTTTCTCTTTTTTCCTCACTTCTGTTTTAAAGTTATTTTTTTAGAATAAAAGCAAAGAAGATTGATGCATATAAGGCTCAAAAACAGTGACAAGAGGAGGAGGAGTAGAAAGCAAACTCTGAATCTCAAGGACCTTGTCGTAATGGAGACTAATAGGCCTTGTCAGCCCACAGTCTAGGCTGAGTCCTGACCCCAGAGATATCTATGTTCTTATCACTGAACCCCGTGATCATATGACCTCACCTGGTAAAAGGGACTTTGCAGAGGGGATTCAGTTAACTCTCTTGAGACATGGCGATTACCTGGGTTATCACAGTGAGCCTGATGTAGTCATGATGGTATAAGAGGGTGGCAGGAGGATCAGAGTCAGACAGAGAGGGATAAGGACAGAATCCGAGGTTGGAGTGAAGTGCTTTGAAGCTGGAGAAAGGGGCCATGAGCCAAGGAAGCCAGGAGCCTCTAGAAGCTGGAAGAGGCAAGGTGACACAGCCTTCCCTAGAGCTTCGAGAAGGAATGAAGACCTGATTTTAAAATCAACACCTTGATTTTAGCCAGTAGGAACTGATTTCAGACTTCTGACCTCCCAAGCTGTAAGATAATAAACTCATGGTATTTTAAGCCACTGAGTGTGTGGTACTTTGTTAGAGCAGCAGTAGGAGCCACACACAGATGAACAACTCTGGGGAGGTAACAAATCCTGCCTTTTACCTAAACTGCTGATACTAGGCTGATATCAGATTTCCTCACAATGTAATACTGTAGAGCAAACAGCAAGGACGTTCTGGGAAGGAGGCACTGCACAGTGGAAAAGAGAATGGGTTGTGAAGCACACAGACTTTTTTCCATTTACTGACTGTGTGAGCTGGGGCAAGCACAGCTTCTCTGAGCCTTGTTTCCTCAAAGGGTTGCTATAAGGATTAAAAGAGAAAATGAAGGACTTCCCTGGGACTCCAGTGGTTTAGAGTCCACCTGCCAATGCTGGGGGATACGGGTTCCATCCCCGATCCAGGAAGATTTCACATGCTGCAGGGGCAACTGAGCCCATGTACCACAACTACTAAAGCCAGTGCTCTAGAGCCTGTGAGCCGCAACCAGAGAAAGCACTGCAATGAGAGGACTGAGCACCGCAGCTAGAGAGCCACCCTCATTCGCTGCAACTGGAGAAGGCCTGCGTGCAGCAATGGAGACTCAGCACAGCCAAAAAGAAATAAACTAACAAAAAATTTAAAAGAGAATATGAAACTCAGTAGAACGAACTCTACTACATAAAATCTGAATCCACATTAATCTCACAGTGCTTCAGTTTCCTCATCTGCAAAATGGGGATCATAGTAATAACTATCCCATTAAGGCTACTGAAGATTACATGAGTTGAATATAAAATTAAGTGGCTTGATACTACACTTGATGCACAGTAAGTGCTGCTCTTATTAGAATAAGAAGAAGCTTCTGAAATGTACCACGTGCTCAATAAATGAACAGCACACTTGCCATGTACTTTTCTGCATCCTTCTCTATGCTTCACCTGCCCAAGTACCATGCGATCTCACTGTTAAATGAGCAGCACTGACCTTGAATGGCTGCTGCAGAGCAGGAGGACAGGAGAGGAGTCCTGGTGGGAGAGGTGGGACTCCCGGGGGCTCTGACAGGTAGACAGGTGGAAAACTGCAGGTAGGCAGAGAGAAGTGTGGGCAGAAGAGATGTACAAGCAGGGCTGGGAGAACCAGAGTTAGAGATGTGAAGGGGCAGACATGCAGAGGAATGACGGCCTGACTAAGCCACTTGGCTTTATTATATGACCATGGACAGTCAATGAAAAAAATCCTCGCAGAAGACTGTCATGATCAAGGTGTCTCACACTTACTTATGCATATATATCAAAGGTTCTCAGTCATGGTGGTGTAACATGCCAGTTGTGAAATGATTTCTCATGAGGTATTTAAAAAGTAATTAATATACATAGATGGACCTAGAGGTTATCATATTATGTGAAGAAAGTCAAAGAAAGATAAATATATGATATCACTAATATATGGAATCCAAAAAGTGATACAAATGAACTTATTTACAAAACTGAGAAATAGCCATATTTCTCAGACATAGGAAACAAATGTATGGTTACTGAAGTAGATAACAGGGTTTAGAGGAGAGATAAACTAGGACTTTGAGATTAGCAGATACATACACAAGGACCTATGGTATAGCACATGGGACTATATTCAATACCTTGTAATAACATATAACGGAAAAGAATCTGAAAAAAAATATATAAAACTGAATCACTTTGCTATACACCAGAAACTAATGCAGCATTGTAAATTAACTATACTTCAATAAAAAAATTAGAAGTATTATATATAGTCAACATGAAAGATGATGATGAGGAGGAGAAGCAGCAGAAGGAGTGTGGGTGCATGTTTAATAAACTATAAAGGATTTGGGAGACTAATTCATGAAATGTTTAAGTGTTTCAAAAGTGAAAGTGTTAGTCGTTCAGTCATGTCCGACTCTGCGACTTCATAGACTGGGGCCCAAGTCAACCATAAAATCTCAACAAGCCATTATAGCTAAATTGATAAATATTGAGTCCTTCACACAAGACCAAAGATGAAAACCAAGAGATGCAGTAGGGACTAAGAGGTAGAAAGGAAATAAAGATGGCACCCTAAAAACCAAAGCTAGAATTAGAAATTAGATTTGTGCTTCATTTCACCTTAACTATTTCTAAACTAAAATGTTAACATAAATACTTGGGCTTCTCAGACCTGTAGAATGCGTAAATATTGGCTACATATTACTTGTTAGTAAATGCTCTATGAAGGACAAAGGAGATTGCATTCCTAGTTGGTAAATGACAACTTACATAATTTGTATTTTTTCCCCCCAGAAAAGCATATGTAATATGCATGAGGTCAGTGGCAGCCCAATATTGAAAGAGCAAGGAGGGGGACTTTCTCCCGTCAGACAGGCCAGTGTTCATCAGGATGTTATCTGTCTTCCTTTAAATGAAGCATTGGATCTACCCTCTCCTTTTGTTTTGTAAGAAAAAAACTGTACGTTGGCTGCTGAAGGATGAAACACCTCAGCCCTCTCTCCTGGTGCATCCAGGCAGCTGAATGGAAAAGACATTTCTGTGCACTACAGGTCCCCTGTCCCAGCAAGGCTGGCAAATGGACAGCCAATAGCCGATATCTCAACTAAGTGGTGTCCTAGCACAACTGCTAAGTAGACTGGAGATGCTTAAATTATTCCTGACTTATTTCATAAGCATAAACAATGACTTCCTTTCTCCTAATAAGTGGTCAGTGGTAGCTGATTTTGCCTAAAACTCTAAAGATGTAAGATTCTAGGAAATGATATAAGAAGAATAGCCAATTGTTTTCTCCAGGTTCAGAGATTCCTCAAAGTGACCAAGGATTCCTAGGCACCAAGGGTTTAACAGGAATTTTTCTGTGGAAGGTAGAATCCCTCGTGGCTTTCACTTTCTATGCTATTTATTTATTATGTTTGAATATTTTTCACAACGATTATGTATTGGGTTTGAAACAAGATCTTTTAAAAAGTCCTGATAAAGTACAGTCAGTGGTTCATTGGCTAAACTTCAAAGAGTTCTTTACTATTACTTCCTTGATCTGAAAAGTGGATTTAAATCCAACTTATCTCAAAGGCTTCTCCCTAATGAAGTGAAATAGAAAATACTTTCAAAATAAATACATATCTTAACAGGCCCAAGGTCGATGGACAATGGAAGAATAATTGACTCTTTAGAAATCCGATGATTCAATAGGACCGCTGGGCATCGGGGCGGTAATGTTGGCAATAGAGCAAAAAAGACCATGTATATGGATGTGCTGTAAAAACTGAAAGAACAGCATAGGTCCCTGGCATTACTCAGCAGCATGTGCAACTACTGAAAAAGGCTGGTGCTTTGCTGACTTCCATCATCAATATTATGACCTACAATCATGAAACAAACCCATCAGTGGGATATAAAGTAAAAAACATTCCAGGGTTTGTGGGTGGTACTGTTGATCTGTTCATTCATTTTATCATTCAATAAACATTTTACCCAGAACTTATTAGGTACTTAATGGCAACACAAACTAAAAATCCAGGGAATTAGTTTCAACAGTAGAGGTTGATCTAGGCTGATTCCTCATCTTTTCTTAGCATGACCATAAGTTAGTGGTGCAGTACGGAGCCGGAGTATAGTTAAAGGTAAAAGTATAAATGCACCAGAAATCAGGAGACCTGGGTTCTGGATTAGGCTTTGTGATTTTGGGCAAAACTATATCTTGGTCACAGTTACATCATCCATAAAACAAGGGGGCTTCTATGTAATCCCTTGAGGGCCTTTTCTGCCACAGTGGTTTCCAACAATGGGGTATCATGGAAAGGATCACATAAAACTGAGCTGATGTCCACTCCTAGGTTAGCTAGCTCTGTGAGCCTCAGTTGCCTCAAAACTAAAATGAAGACAATAAAATCTACTTTTTACTGGACTGTTATGACAATTAACTTCAATTAGGTGTATAATAATATATATTTCTTAACAGAACAATAGTACACAAAGTGTTCAAAGTACACAATATTCTCTTGATTTCCACTGACACAGTAGCATGGAAGTTATGAACTTAATCATATACATTTAGGTTCTAAAAGGATATACATCCAAGCAGACATGGACAGTATAGCGTCCATGTCTGCTTCTAGATGCTTTACACCGAGTCTTTTGCTCACTTATTACTATTAGATTCTTTGAGAACTTTACCAGGAAGGGGAAGGAGGAAGGAAGGGGCCCTGTCCACTGTTTTGAAGAAGCACAGAGGATGCGTGGAAATGGCAGCTCCTTGTCTCAGGACCAAGGCTGCCTTCTTTCTCCTTCTCAGTCTGATGACTGCATCATTTATCATTCTAATTGGGCCACTTCTGAGAGTAAAAACTGTTTCAGTAAAACTGGGATGTATGTCTCCCTTACTTTTCAGGCTTATTTTCCAGGACCTTTTTTGTCACTTTAAAACTATGAGGGCTATTCTAATAGGAAGGCAATTGCACAGTAAGATTTTATCCAAGTAATCAATCTAAAATCTTGTGTTTTTTCATAAGGTGTGAGTGAAATTGCAGTTTGCCTTCCATCTCCTATTGCTGATGATGACCCTCAGCTCTCCCATCTCCCACCCTCTCTCCCTCCTCCAGTCAGTAACTCTTCTTGCCTGTTCACTTGATGCCGGCCCCTGGATGCCAGCTGCTGTACAGTACTACCGTACTTTTCAAGGTACTGCACTGTAAGATTAAAAGTGTTTTCTTTAAAGAAAAGTCTTATGTTTTTTAAAGGTATGCAAAAAAAGGTACTTAACTTTCGGTTGATAAATATATATTAATTTTAGATAGGATATGAGGATAAAATAATTGTGTTTTTATTATTATTTTAATGCTTTAGAGTGGGGTCAGCCAACTGTTCTGTAAAGAGGTAGAGTAGATGTTTTAGCTTTTGTGCACCATATAGTTTCTGTCACAACCACACAGTCATGCCCGTGTAGTGCAAGAGTGTGGCTGTGTTCCAAAAAAACTGTATTTACAATAATTGGTCATGAACTGGGTTTGGTTTTGGGCAGCAGTTTGCCAACCCTTGCTTTAAAATGATAGTTCCCCATGGATCAGGAAAATTTTAAAAGTCTGGAATTGACTTGATTTCTAACATCCTATTTTGCTAAGGAATTATGTTTAAAAAAAAAAAGAAAAAAGCCATTGCCTGGTATCTTTATCTCTTAGAATTTTAAACAGAAAAAAAAAAACTAGAAAGAGCAAACATTCAGAAAAGTTAGCTTTATGGGAATTTACCCACCACACAGTCCTTATTTAAAATCTTTTTCCTTAGCTCAGTGAAAACTTTGTCAGGAATATCTTCAGGTTAAGAGATGGGTCATTTGAGTTGCTTTTGGAGATCACTGTGGGTGGTAGAATGGAAAGAGCTTGCTATTTGTAATGAAAAGATCTGAATTTGAATAAGGTTGTGGGAGTACTGGGAAGCTCCAGTGGCTCAAGAGGTAAAGAATCCGCCTGCCAGTGCAGGAGATGCAGAAGGCCAGGGTTCAGTCCCTGGGTTGGGAAGATCCCCTGGAGAAGGGAATGGCTACCCACTCCAGTATTCTTGCCTGGAGAATTCCATGGACAGAGGAGCCTGGTGGGCTACAGTCCACAGGGTCGCAAAGAGTTGGACATGCCTGAGCAGATCTTGAACATTCCTTTTATGGGACAGCACTCTCAGACAACACAGTCCCCTGTCCTGAGGTACTGCTGCAAACACAAACTCCAATACTGTGTTAACCTCAGAACTCACCGGCTGCCACTGCGCAGGGTACCAGGCTGGGGGGCAGTTGAAGCGGTTACAAGCTTGCACCGTTGTGGGCTTGGGCTGGCGACACAGCTCATCAGCCAGGATTACTGTTTCATTTATCTCTCTGGAAAGCAGGTGGGAGCAGAAGACATCTCTGGTCTGCAGCCCAACCCCACAGGTGAGACTACAAGGACTCCACTTGCCAATTTCCCACCTGTGAAGAAATCAGAGGAAGAGAATACCCTGAGAACCTGTGTACAGAACGGTTGCCTTGATTCAAGTGTTATCCTAATGGAGTAAAAACACCTATGTGGGTATTTGGGAAGGTCCAGCCCAAGCTTGGCTAGGAATTCTATCCCAAGACTAGAAGTCATCTTTTCTCTTCATGTTCAAGAATCTGTTTAAACAAAGAGGGTGATAAAGTGAAACATCCAATTTTTACCACAAAACCACCAGAAATGGTCACAATCATGTCTATTTTGATGGAAGTACTTGTTGCTCACTTGTGCCTGACTCTTTGTGACCCCATGGACTAGAGCCCGCCATGCTCCTCTGTTTATGGAATTCTCCATGCAAGAATACTGGAGTGGGTAGCCATTCCCTTCTCCAGGGGATATTCCTGACCCAGGGATTGAACCCAGGTCTCTTGCATTGCAGGCAGATTCTTTACCATCTGAGCCATCAGGAAATCCCTATCTTTTTTTCACTTTCTATGTCTGTTTTGATGAAACATATAAGCTTCATCAAAATAAGAGGGTATGTTGGATAAGATATACGTTGTGCACATAAAGGCTTTAGATACCATATAGTGAATAGCAGGTCTAGAAGAAGGCTTTCTGCTTATCTCTCTAGCCTCCATTCTTAGCAAGACTGAAACATTCACGTTTATTTTTCTTTGGCTTCGAAATGAAAGGTCGCCGGTTCCAACTTCCTTCAAGCTGCCATCATAGCATAGAAATGTCCCTGTCTTATGTATAAATATCATCACTGTCTGGGACTGGAGAATGTAACAAAAGTGAAAGTTGCAAAATAGATCACCCTTCTTGAGGAGGAATCAGTGGAGAGGACAGCTTATTATCTGGAAGAGGAAGTCAAACACAGAGATGAGTTAAGTGCATAAACGGGCCATTCCAAATGGCCAAGTCTTGACAAGTATGTTTATAGTGATCTAAGGGCCTATAAAAACAATTTCCCTGTTGATGCAGCCTCCAAAATGGGAATACCAAACAAAAAAAACTGAGTTTCTTGGGTTTGGAGTGAGAAGTGTTCTTTAACGATCAGTTTTAGAAAGTTCTGTTTACAAAGTGAGACACAAAGATTCTACAGGAGCCAGCCAAGAAAAGCATGGCAAGTTGACCCTTCAGTAGCTAGGACTGCCTAACCTTTGTAGCCAGCCCTGAAAACTGGTTTAAAAGTCTCTGACTTTATGGACCTAGAGTCTGTCATACACAGTGAAGTAAGCCAGAAAGAGAAAAACAAATATTTTACAGTAAATGCATACACATGGAATCCGGAAAAATGGTACAGATGAATCTATTTGCAAGGCAGAAATAGAGACATGGATGTAGAGAACAAATGTAGAGACACTAAACGGGGAAGGGGAGAGTGGGATGAACTTGGAGATTGGGATTGACATATATACACTAGTATGTATCAAACAGGTAACTAATGAGGACCTACTATATAACATAGGGACTCTACCTAATGCTCTGTGGTAATCTAAATGGGGAAGGATATCCAAAATAGAGGAGATACATGTACACATATAGCTGATTCACTTTGCTGTATAGCAGAAACTAACACAACATTGTAAAGCAACTTTACTCCAATTAAAAAAAAAAAGTCACTAGCTTTAATGTTTCTCTACTACTACTACTACTACAACTACTAAGTCGCTTCAGTCTTGTCCGACTCTGTGCGACCCCATAGACGGCAGCCCACCAGGCTCCCCAGTCCCTGGGATTCTCCAGGCAAGAACACTGGAGTGGGTTGCCATTTCCTTCTCCAGTGCATGAAAGTAAAAAGTGAAAGTGAAGTCGCTCAGTTGTGTCTGACTCTTAGCGACCCCATGGACGGCAGCCTACCAGGCTCCTCCGTCCATGGGATTTTCCAGGCAAGAGTACTGGAGTGGGGTGCCATAATGTTTCTCATCAGACTGTAAAGCTGAATAGAGCTCTCTCAACCCTTTCCAGGTACTCTGTTAGGGTAATTACCTTTCCAATTCCTATTTCCACAACTTCCTTTCCTACCCTGGACTTAAGCCATATCAGTAATGAAGTCCTTTCTTGTTCTCAGTTCATGCCCCCTGGTTTTCTAGCTCTATCTTTACTCAAGTGATTACTCCTAATATGTAATACTTCTGGTTTTTCCTTGCCCCTCAACATTTTTTTCCATTTCCATATATCCAAACTTAATCCATATTTAGTTGTAAATAAACTGTATCCATATTTGTTCCAGATATGAAATGTTTTCTCAGTAGTATTACAGTTTCTCTGCCTGTTAAGGGCCCTATGAGAATATACACCTGTAGAAGGCAAGATCTGTGTCTGAGTCAGTTTTGTGTCTTTCACAGGGTTCATCATAGCTCCTTCTAAACAGTTAATATATATAGTTACTACTTTTTAAAATAAATGAACAAATGGAAGGGATCTACCACCATAGTGGGCACTTTATACACATTATCTCATTTAATTACTTCCAGAACACTATGAGATAGGCTGTATTGATTTTCCCTATTTTAAAGTTGAAGGAATCTGAGAATCTAAGAGGTTGCTTGCCCAAATACCCATAATTAGTAAGTAGTGAACCCAGGATTCAAACTTGGGTGTGTCTGGCTCTGAAGCCTGTGTACTTTCTATTATGCCATCTTATTTTTAGGAAATACCTTGAAAACCGCCCTATAAATATTCACAGAATTTTAAAATGAATAAAAGAGGAGAGGCTGAGTTGAATATATTTCTTTTAGATCCTTGTATGAATGTCTGTAAACTTATTTTTAGATCCCCAGCTTGGGTAAATTCCAAGCTTTAAAATATTAAAGGGCTACTGGTTTAAAAAATATGTCCACACAATCTTTGCCTCTTCCCCATTCTAAAGATGGAGTCTTGACTATGGGCTGGACTTACTGGCTCACTTGTAAGGAATACAATGAGGCAGAAGGGGTGCTATGTGACTTCCAAGGCTAAATTAGAGAAAGGATATTGCTTCTACATGGCTCTCTCTCTTTGACTGCTCACTCTGGGGGAAGCCAGCCAGCATGTCATGAGGACCCCGAGAAAATGTGGATGAAAGTCCACATGCAAAGGAAATCGGGCTGCTCACCAACAGTCAGGATCAACCTGCCAGTGGCAGGGGTGAGCTACCTTGAAAGCAGTCCTACTGGACTAGGCCCAGCCTTCAGATGATTCCAACCTCCTAAGAGATCCGGAGCCTGAATCGCCTTTCCAAGCTGCTCCCAAATTTCTCGTTCATTTAACTGTGAGAGGTAATAAATGTTTATTTTTGTTGTGAGCTCCTAGGTTTGGGGAAAAGTCATTGTGGAACAATAGACCACTAATTCTGTATCTCAAAGCACATGTTGTACTCTTGAAATATATATAATTGGGCTTCCCACATGGCACAAATGGTAAAGAACCCACATGCTAATGCAGGAGACATAAGAGACACGGGTTTGATCCCTGGATTGGGAAGATCCCCTGGAGAAGAGCATGACAACCAACTCCAGTATTCTTGCCTGGAGAATCCCAAGGACAGAGGAGCCCGGCAGGCTACATACAGTCCATGGGGTCGCAAAGAGATGGACATGACTGAAGCGACTTAGCATGTGTGTAGTACAAATATATATTCTCCCCCCAAAACGTGTGTATGTTCATCAAAAGACATATACAAGAATGTTCAGGGCTTCCCTGTGGTCCAGTGGTTAAGAATCCACCTTGAAATGCAAGGAATACGGATTTGATCCCTGGTCAGGGAAGATCCTACATGCTGCAGGGCAACTGAGCCTGTGTGCCACAACTAATGAGCCTGTGCTCTGGAGCCTGCAAGCTACGACTCCTGAAGCCAGTGCGCCCTAGAGCCTGTGCTCCACACAAGAGAAGCCCACACATTGTAACTACAGAGTAGCATGCACTCGCTGTAAGACCGGGAGCAGCAATAAGACCCAACACGGCCAAAAAGAAATGAATGATACTTCTTTTTAAACAATTAATGTTCACAGAAGCACTATTCCTCATAGCCCAGATGGAAAACTACCCAAATGCTCATCAACAGGTAAATGGACAATCAGTTAGGATATATTCACATAAAACTTCATAGAACGAGAATAACCTAGAACAACAAGGAACATGACCGAGTTTCACAAACATAAAATTGAGTGAACAAAGCCACAACTACAAAAATTCATAGTGTGATTTCATTTACCTAAAACTCAAAACCCAAAACGAGTCTACAATGTTAGAAGTGAGGGAGGTGGCTGCCTTTGGTGGGTAGTAACTAGAAATAGAGTATGCTGCGGGGAGGGGGAGGGTTTCTGGGATGTTATCTTGATCTGGGTGCTGGATGTGCACCCGCTTTGTGAAAATCACCAGGCCATACATGCAGAATGTGTGAACTTTCTTTGCATTTGTTATGCTTCAAAAAAGGATGTTCTTCACCCTCCAGCCAACCACTTTCAAGAGAAATACTAAAATGCTGTGGGTGTAAAATACAACCACCACCCCCAGTGCTGATGACCACTCTATGCATGTCTCATAAAGGAGCTGCCTACACAGTGAGTGCTGTTCCAAGGTTAAAATTTGCTCTAATACAGTCTCCACACTGCTGGCTGCCCCACTCCTGCCCTCACCTCTGGCAGAAAATCAGTCACTGGGAGCTTGAAGCAGAGGCATCTGGCAGCCATGAGGCCACTTCAACGCTGCTGGAAAAAATCATGAAACAGACGTATCTGCTTACTCATACATCTTCAAGGAAGGAGGGCAGCAGAAGCTATCTGTACATTCAGCAGTTTGCTGATTACGGGTCCAAGTATTTTTCATCAATTTAGGCCCAAAGAGGGAAAGCAGAGAGATGACCCCATTATTCCTCCCCTGCATGGGGGCTTCAGCTGTGAGCGCTGGGTCTCAACGGCTGCCAAGAGCTGCCTCCCTGGATTCTGTGCCTTTGGCTGTTTCTGAGGGAGGGACTGTAGGCCCGTGGGAGCCAGCCTGCAGGCAAGCTGTAGCTGGCAGCCCGGGAGACATGGACAAGGCCTTCGCTGGGATTCTGGGTTCTGGCTTCCCATAATTCCAGTGCTGAGGAAGACTGGGGTTCTGGACATCAGAGAGTGAGGGCATTCATGCTTCTCCCCTTGACTTTAATCCATCTTTTCATCTTCATTGAAAATGTTACCTCCTCAGGGAGGAAGCCCTCGACTGGGTAAAATTCTCCTCTAGGATATGGTTCCATGCATAGTTCTCTATTTGGAAATTCTCAACACACTTGATTTTTTGTTTTATTGTGGAAAGAGCATTCTCTTAGCAAAATTTTAAGTGTGTTATGCACAGTATTGTTGTCTCTAGGTACAGTGTTGTACAGAAAATCTCACACTCATCTTGCTTAACTGAAACGTTACACTTGTTGATTGCAATTCCCATTTCCTCTTCTTCTGAGCTCCTGGCAACCACCATTCCACTCTTTAATTCTATGAATTATTAATTCTATGATTCTATGACTATTTTAGGTCCCTTGTATAAGTGGCATCATGGAGTATTTGTCCTTCTGTGACTGGTTTATTTAACTTAGCATAAAGCCTTTAAGGTTCATCCACGTTGTTACATATTGCAGAATTTCTTTCTTTTCTAAGGCTGAATAATATTCAATTTAAAAGTATATATCACCGTTTTCATGGTTGTTTAGGCTGTTTTCACATCTTGGAAACAGCTACTGAGAATACTTAGTGCTACAGTGAATATGAGAATGCTAGTTTCCCTTCAAGGCCCTGATTTCAAGTCTTCTGGATAAATACCCAGAAGTGGGATTGCAGGATCATATGATGGTTCTATTTTTAATTTTTGGAGGAACCACCATACTGTTTTCCACAATGGCTGCACCATTTTTTACTTCCCCCAGCAGCATGCAATGGTTCCAATTTCTCTACATCCTTGCCAAGACTTGTGGCCTTTGGTTTTTCGATGAGAGCCATCCTGACAGGTCTGAGATGATATCTCATTGTGGTTTTCATTTGCTTTTCCCTGATGATTAGTGACACTGAGCATTTTTCATATATCTGTTGGCCATTTGTATGTCTTCTTTAGGACATACCTGTAATCTGACTATCCTACTCGACTATTACCTTGGTGAGAGCATGGGGCTAAACCTGTTTTGGCTTACCACTCGTTATGGGTTGAATTGGACCCCTCTAAAAGAGACGTTGGAATTCGAACTCCCAGTACCTCAAAATGTGACCTTATTTGAAAGTAGGGTCATTGTAGATATAACCATTTAAGACAAGGTCATACTAGAGTAGGGTGGGTACTAAATCTAATATGACAGGTATCCCTATAAGAAGGGAGGGAGACGCTCAGGGAGAATGCCATGTCATGACAGAGACGAGAGATGGCAGGGAAGTATCCATAAGCCAAGGAATGTTGAGGACTGTGGTAAACTCCAGAAGCTAGAAGAGGCAAGGAAGGATTCTCTCTCACATGTTTCAGGGACCATGGCTCTGCTGACATCATAATTTTGGACTTGGTTTTTGCCTCCAGAACTGTGAGAGAATGCTTTTCTGCTGTTTTAAGTCACTTCTCTTGTGGTACTCTGGTACGGCAACCCTAGGAAACCAATACACCACTGTGATCTCAGGACCTAGCATGCTGCCTGCAACAGCAGATGCTCAGGAAGAGTGAGGGAACTCACATTTAATGGAACCCCAGTTGTGTCCTCTAAAAACCACCCACCCCAATTTCAGAGTCCCTAAAGCTCTAGGTTTTCTTCAGGGTGGTGCAAATTCTTTTGTGACAAAGCTGGGCCTGGACAGACACGACGCTCTGACAGGCCTCATCTCACTTGATGTAAACATTTACAGTTTACTGCAGTCATACTAGCCTATTGGATTATGGCCCCTCCCCACTCCCACCCCTTGCCAGAACTTACTGCAGATGTTATATACTTAATGTATTAGTAATCATAACATATTTCTAAAATGTCCCAAATTCTGAATTCCAAAACACACCTGCCCCAGTGGTTTGGGCTAAAGGATCTGGCTCTGTGTACAGAGAATGGTAAACATGAGCACTATGGTTTGTTTCAGTTTCTGGGCTTCAGGTGTTGGCTTCATGGTTGGGCTCATGGCCAAAATGTTAGGGAGACTGGTCCCCTTGAATTCTCTTTCTACACTATTTTCTTTCCTCTGAACCTTTCTTCTCTACATTCCTATTTCTTTCTGCCAAAACCTGCTTGCAGGGAAGGCATTGGGAGTTGACAGATGACAGTGATGCCCTGTAGCTTCCGGCTGGACCTTGCCAAGCTCCTGCAATTGACTCCTGATCAAGGGTAGGCAGGAGACAGAAGATTACCTCCCACTCTGCAAGGCTGGAAGTAGGCTTCTTGCCCTCTGTCCAGCATCATGTGTACTTGGGTTGCCCTATGTTTATAATCGGATTTAAAATTTTAGGCTTGGTTTCCCAATTACCACTTTGTTTTTCTGATGGTGCTGGAGTCCCGCCCAAAGTACAGCTTACTGGAATGTGGTCTTGTCACTCTGCCTGTCTCTGGTTAGTTCTTGGCCTCGGGCAGAGCAGTGACCCTTTGCCATGAGCCACATGCCTTGATGTGACAGCAACATATCCAGCTGACATCACCTATTACTGCCAATAACAAGAGTGATACTAACATTACCAGTGTTTACAATGAGCCAGATACTGTGCTGGTTGCCTTAAATGAGTTGCCTCCTTTAATCCGTTTCACAGCCCTGTGAAAGAGGTACTATTATTATTTGCATTTTAACAATAAGGAGTTGAGGCCTGGAGAAGTTCAATGATTAATTAGTTGTGGCCTAGAGTGTCCCCTCCCAGGCCTCACACTGATGTCAGTGCCACCTGTATTGCATCCAAGTCTCCCATGACTGGGACCCGTGGGTGCTGAGAATGGGGCTGCTCCCTATGACAGAGGCCAGCACTGTGGATATTAGAAGCCCCAGCTCTGCATTATCCTAGCAGGACTCAGGGCTAAGGTCCCTCCAGATGTGGGATACATACCTAAATTTATGTATTACTTATACCCACCAGATGAAGATGGTACTATCAGTTCTCCCATTTTATAGAGCAATACATCAGAGGCTCTGACCAGCCAAGCAACTTATCCAACCTTACACAGCTAGTAAACAAGGGAGGACTTTGCTGGTGGTAACAGTGGATAAGAATCCACTGGCCAATGCAGGGAACATGGGTTCGACTCCTGGTTCGGGAAGATTCCACATGCCATGGAACAGTAAAATCTATGTGCCACAACTACAGAGCCAGCACTCTGGGGCCCATGAGCCCCAACTAATGAGCCCATGTGCTGCAACTGCTGAAGCCTGTGTGCTTAGAGCCCATTCTCTGCAACAAGAGAGGCCAGTGCAGTAAAGAGTAGCCCCACTCGCTGCAACTAGAGAAAGCCTGCACACAAAGAAGACCCAATGAAACAAATAAATAAATTACTAAAAAAAAAAACAAAACCCAAAACAAAAACAAAACCACAACCCAACAAAACAAACAACAACAAGGGAATCAGGAATCAAATCCAGGCAGCCCAAGGAAATGCTTCTGAGGGCCAGAATAATGAAGACAGCAGGACAAACGAGATTTGAGATACAAATTCCCGGGTCCCTGGTGCTTTCAACTTCAGAAAATGACAAATAACAAAATGACGGATCTGTTTCTAAGTCACAGAATCAACCACAGCAGTGTCTCCAAGGGTCATGAACACACTTGCAGTTGTTTTTCAGAGAAGCAGCAGTGTGACCTGGCAGCTGAAGGGCCAAGACAGAGTGTGGCTACTCCAGGTGCATGTCTGCTTTTTGTGAAGGTGGCCATCAGAGACAATTTGGGCAATCAAGGACCCATGGAGGTTGGCACCTCTTATCCGCTTGTGTTTGTATTTGCTACACAGGGGAGGAATTTTGGCCTTCCTTTAGACAAGGGCACATTATGTGAGTGGTTTTGTTCCCCTACCTTTCAGAGAGGCCTCCAGCATGGCAACTCATTGTTTGTTGCTGGTAAAATGCGTGTAATTTCTAATGGCAGACTCCCCGCCACAAGCTATTATTGGGAGAACCTCCTCTTACCTTGGCTTTTGCAGCAAAGCAGGGTTTGTTTCTCTGTTTCCTGTTCAAAACTAAAAATGCAGCTTTTATTGGGAGGCAAAATACCATTATGAACTTTGCTTATTTGTTAGGTGCATTCTTTACACTTGTGTATAATCCTCTAACATTTTTGCTCAACATTTCTATCCTGTGATTTTTTTGAAAGGTCCCTTAAAGATATTTGTTTTCTTTAGAATGCCGCTGAGGTCAGGAGGTACACAGCAAGCCAGCAGTAATAACTCAGATACCACGGAGCATGGCCAGCTCTAGAAATCCTAAGGTAGGACAAAGAGAATCCTCGCTTCACCAGGGACATGATGACCTTGTCCCACTTTAAGGTTCTTGGACTCTTATTAGTGGCTCTGAATTTATCTCCCCATCTTCCAGTTTCCAATCTATCCATAGCCTGAAGCTTCCAAAATGACATCTGAAATGTGAATTTGCTCACTTGACTTCCTCTGATTATAAGCTTTCACTGGGGTCTGAGCTGGGCTTTCAGGGGAGGGGGCCTGCGTGTCCAGGGCTCAGTTTTGGTCCAGGGCACCCAGTGGGGGCCAAGTGGATGTACAGGCTGCAGCTGTACTTTCTAACCAGCTTTCCTCCCTTTCCTCCCTCTTCCACTTTGTAGGACTGAACTTTAGCCTGAGGTTTGGGAGGGAGTGGTCCATAGGCCTGTGACTGGGCTCACCACTGGGCAAGGATAACTGAGAACCAAACATTCAGGGAGGACTGAACACATATATAAATACATTATGGAGAATGAGAGCCAGACTTCTTCTTATCAGAGAGAGGGGTTACACACACGAAAAGGGGCAAGACCAGAATAAATCTTATAAATTTGGTATTGAAAACAGTGTGAGCTCATGCTATTTAATTGACAGTTAGATAGACAAAGATATGTCAACAGATACACATGAGTGTATACAAATGTAATATGTATATGTTTATAATATTTCCTAGTTCTCTCTGCTCAGAGGTCTAGAAGCAATGTCATCATAGCTGTATCAAGTATAAAGTGCCCAGATCTTAGTTTGTAAATATCAGTCTCCACTAAGGAGCCAGTTCCTGTAAAAATGGCTCTGGAGCAGGGGCTGGGAAAATAAAAAATGAACTTGAAATATCTTGTATAGAAAACTGGGAAGTACTCAAAGAAGGATGGGGTAAAAATCAAAAGGACACAGAGGTAAGTTTGAAGGGATTCCCACTGGTTGTGTCTGGGACAACTTGATAGTAATGAATTTTAATCCTTTGAGCAAACTAGATATTCAAAGTAAACAAATAAAGAGAAATCTCTATTCAATAGTAGAATGCCTACTAGTAATTTAGAAGGACTGATAAGAGTTTAGAAAGTCACCATTTGGCAACAATAACTGCAACAATAACAACTGATTCAGGCAAGACCCATCAATGAATATTAACACCGGGTGAAAATTTGGTGAGGAACAGGGTATTCACTTAGTTTCAGATTATCTCCCAATAAAATGCTTGCTATTTACTATTAATATGATCAACCTACTTACAAATTTTACAGTGGAAAACCTGGCCAGCATCATCTTAACCAAATCACGAGGTGACATCATCAGTAACGAATGGAATGAGACATCTGTCATCGTCTCCTGATACAATGCACTAAGAATACAGCATCCTTCTGTGCTGTTTCTGGCAAAAGTTAAAATTCGTAAGGGAACATTAAGCAAACCCAAACAGAGTGACATTTTACAAAGTAACTGGCCTAAAATGTCCAAGATATGAAAGATAAGAAGAGACTGTCCAGATGGAAGTAGAAGAAATGACAGCCAAATACAAGACCCCAGATTCAATCTTGGGTGTACAAAGGGCATTGCTGGGACAACAGGCAAAAGGTGAGTGGAGTTTTTGCATGAGATGGTGTTACTGAATTCAGCTGCTTCTTGATTGGTGGTCAGTTACGCTGTGGTTATTCATGACAGCATCCTAGTTTTTAAGTAAGAAACACCTAAGTGTTAGGATGCATATGGGATACATACCTAAAATTCTTCTCAAATCGTCCCAAAATGTTAACAACTAGAGAACTGAGGGGACAGGTATAAGGGAGTTCTGTGTTTTATTTTTGCAACTTAAAACCAACCCTGAAATTCTATCAATAAAAGTTATGAAAAACATCCACTTTTCAGGTAACAGGTAACACCCTATTACCCACAGGTCAAGGGTCAAGTCCTTAACTGGCCTGTAGTGTGCTTCCCAAAGAAGTCTGGTATACTCTGTGGTCACCCCCATAATCAGCTTTGCTGAATACCCAGCAGAGGAGTACAGCTCTTCTCGACTGGCAGACTCCTCTTCCGCTCAGGTTAGATCACGAACACCATCTTTATATCTAAATACTTTTCCAATCCCCCCCCCCCCCCCCCAAGGTGAAGCTAGCCCTTTTTCTCTGCAGCACACTACTGTGTCTCTCCTCTGGTGGCATTCTTTTCTTCCCGCAGTCTCATTTCCATCATAGTGTAGTTATTTATCTACTTATTTGTCTCTCTTACTAGACCCTAATGGCCCAGACTTATTCATCTTACTATCTCCAGCACCTACTATCGTGCCTGGCACATCAAGGATGCCCAGGCATCTTGTAGCCTAATGAAGAAGATCTTTGGATCTGGAATTGGATTCAGCATGAATGACCTGTGCTCTGTATCTCTCTAACTGCACAAGCTAGGGCAAGTTACTCAACAGTTTGATTATGTAGAATAGGAATAATAACAATACTCCCTTCAAAGGGCTGTTAGGAGGTTTACGTGAACACATCTATGCAAAGGGCTTAAGTAAAGTGCCTGGCGCAGATGATATGCTTTATGAACATTAGCTAATATGAACAGTTCTTGCTGAGTGCTCAGTAAACATTTGGTAAATGCATGGATGATGATTGAGAGAAGAGAGTTTAATGAGTAGAGTGAGAATTCTTCCTGGAGTGAGTCAAAGTTGCCCTAGATTATGGGGACAGGGGGCAAGGACATTTGTGACATGCCCACATTAATTGAGCATTTAAGCATAGTTGGCTAAAGCCTGGCGACAAATACAGAGGGGTAGGGATGTGCTCGCCACCTTCAACATGCTTTCAGCAAAGATGGAGAGAACTGACAAATACCCAGCAGACCCAGCAAACACAGTTAGATAAGAGGAATGAGCTAATTGCTAAACTTCTAGGCTGAAGCGTGAACACTACAGAATTTCACAAGATAGGCAGTGTGGTGCTCATAAGACTTGCATTTATATGACTGACTACAAACCACAAAGTCTGTTCATCGGCACTGTCTCACTCTATCCACCTAACTTAGAAGTAAAGCAAAGCAGGCATCACTACCTCCATTTTATAGATCAGCAAGTTAGGGTTCCAGTGATTTCCCCAAAGTTGGGAAGGGAACTCAGATTACTTCTATCCTGAGAAGTCACTAAGAATAGAGGAGGTAGTCATGAAGGGTCAGAGAGGAAGATTCATTTAGAAAAACACATATACTCCAGGGCAGATGGATCTGCTGCAACCTCTGTGTTTTAAAAAGCTGCTTAAAGGGGCCTAGGAAAAAAGAAAATGAAAGATCAAAGGACATGTTAGACAATAAGAGCACAAATATTCTTTGAAGGCCAAAAATTAACCAAAAGCATATATAATAAATAGCATCGTGAAAATCAGGGCTCCCTGTAAAAGAGGAACTTGTGTGGCTCAGGAAACAGGGGATAGATCCACACTTCTCTTGGAAGTCAGCCTGCTTGGCATGAGGCTTTGGCTCTATAAAAATACTTATAAAGTTTACCAAACACCTGAGATTGCAAAGTACTTATTTCCATCAGAGAACAGTGTGGTGCAAGTGACGACTTCAGCCATGTCAGCTTGGCTCACCTTCTAAATCATCTCTTTAAAAAAAAGAAATCAAGGTTATCAAGATTTCAACATCGTAAATGACCTCTCTGGTACTTTTTTTTTTTCTATTTTTTAAAAAAGATTAATGAATAGCTCTTGAAAAAAAAAGTACTTGCAGCAAGATATATATTTACGTTCTCATTACAAGCATGCTATTTTTTTCTTCTTTTTCTTTTTAATAACTACTTCCTCCACGGGGATGTCAAACAGTACAAGGGCCCCCAAACTAGACCCAGTTGTGCAGTGCATCTCCAGCCCTCCCTCCAACATCCCCCAATACTTGTTCCTGGCATCCCATTGTCTAAGAAACACCATATGCCTGTTTACCATGGACAGCTCAACTCAGTGAAAACTTCTAAGCTCTGCCTCTCATTCTCTGAATGCCCTGTTTTCTGGGTGACAGTACACCAAAATGAGATAGAATTTTATTGCCTGTTATGATTCAGATAGGATTCCTGAGACACAGGTTAGGGAGGTAGATGGTCTGCCAAATCACTTGTGCCCTTAGCAGTTGGAGATTTCAGTTGGGTTGCTTAGAATTCTAGGTAGAAATGTTCTATTAAAAATAGTAGCAGGGTTGGCCTGTGGACTGTGGAAAATTCTTAAAGAGATGGGAGTAGCAGAGAGCACCTTACCTGACTCCTGAGAAATCTGTATGTGGGTCAAGAAGCAACAGTTAGAACCAGACATGGAACAATGGACTGGTTCAAAATTGGGAAAGGAGTACATAGAGCTGCATATTGTCACCCTGCTTATTTAACTTATATGCAGAGTATACCATGTGAAATGCCAGGTTGGATGAATCACAAGCTGGAATCAAGACTGCCAGGAGAAATATCAATAACCTCAGATATGTAGATGACACTGCCCTTATGGCAGAAAGCGAAGAGGAACAAAAGAGCCTTTTGATGAAGGTGAAAGAGGAGAATGAAACAGCTGGCTTAAAACTCAACAATTAAAAAACTAAGATCATGGCATCCAATCCCATCACTTCATGGCAAGTAGATGGGGAGGAAGTGGAAACACTGACAGATTTTATTTTCTTGGGCTCCAAAATCACTGTGAATGGTGACTGCAGCCACAAAATTAAAAGACACTTGCTCCTTGGAAGGAATGCTATGACAAACCTAGATAGAGTATTGAAAAGCAGAGACATCACTTTGCCAACAAAGGTATGTATAGTCAAAGCTATGATTTTTCCAGTAATCAGGTACAGATGTGAGAGTTAGATCATAAGGAAGGCTGAGCACTGAAGAATTGATGCTTTCAAATTTTGATGCTGAAGATGACTTTTGAGAGTCCCTTGGAAGCAAGGAGATCAAATCAGTCAAAATCAACCTTGAATATTCATTGGAAGGACCACGGCTGAAGTAGAAGCTCCAATACTTTGGCCACCTGATGTGAAGAGCCAACTCAGTGGAAAGGACTCTGATGCTGGGCAAGATTGAAAGCCAAAGGAGAAGAGGGAAACAGAGGCTGAAGATGGTTGAATGGCATCATTGACTCAATGGACTTGCATTTGAGCAAACTCTAATAGTTAGTGAAGAACAGGGAAGCTTGGTATGCTGCAGTCCATGGGGTTGCCAAGAATTGGACAAGACTGAACAACTGAACCAGAACAATTACACCCTCTTTGTGGACTTACTGTCATTTGGTCCTTGTTTATGTTCTATAACATTGACCATGAAGCTGTTCTAAGCCAAGGCTAGAATATTTTACTTGACTTAATTCTATTTACATAAATGTTTTTCTCTAGTTATCATCCCAAGTAAAATATAAGGCTTTTAAGATTCAGGACCAAGTATTTTGGAGTTAAGAGCATTGCTTGGCATCCATCAAATCAGGTTATAAAGATCACCATCTGTTCATTGACTTGCAGGTGGCATTCCTCACTTAAATTCTAAAAGCTTAAGAATTCTCCTTGTTATGGGTTGGTAATGTCCTCCCCAAAAGATATGTTGAAATTTTAACTCCTGGTACTGAAGAATTTGACCTCATTTGGAAATAGGGTCTTTATAGTGATAATCAAGTTAAACTGAGGTCATGAGGGTAGGTCCTAATCCATTATGACTGGTGTCTTTATAAAAACAGAAAACTGGAGATAGACAGGCAAAGTGACCACAGGAAGATAGAGGATTAGAGAGAGAGGCTTCTGCAAGCTGCTGCTGCTACTACTGCTGCTAAGTTGCTTCAGTCGTGTCTGACTCTGTGCGACCCCAAGGATGGCAGCCCACCAGGCTCCCCCGTCCCTGGGATTCTCCAGGCAAGAACACTGGATTGGGTTGCCATTTCCTTCTCCAATGCATGAAAGTGAAAAGTGAAAGTGAAGCCGCTCAGTCGTGTCTGACTCTAAGTGACCCCATGGACTGTAGCCTATCAGGCTCCTCTGTCCATGGGATTTTCCAGGCAAGAGTACTGGAGTGGGGTGCCATTGCCTTTTCCTTCTACAAGCTAATGAACACCAAAGATTGCTGACAAACCAGATAAAGCTAGAAAGAGGCAAGGAAGCCTTCCCCTACAGACTGAAGAGAGAGCATGGCCCTCTCTGATTTCACATGATTTCAGACTTCTAGCCTCCAGAAGTATGAGAGAATAAATCTCTACCATTCTAAGACACCAGTTTATGGTACTTTGTTATGGTAGCCCTTGCAAACTAATACACTTGCTGGAGTTAGTTCTCTTGAGCAGTTTTTAATCCTTTTATTTATGTTGTAAATGGAAACCTTTCTGGCCATTTATATTCATGGGTTTTCTCTTAAATGCTTGGGAAGGTCAGTCCTTTATGTCAGCATCCACAGATCTGCTTCTATTACCTCCTGCAAGATTCTCCCCGCTCTTCCTTTGCATCATAATGGCTTTTATATTTAAAACTTTTTCTTCCATCCATGTATTCAGCCATTCATATACATATATGTGCCTATAATCATACATTCATTGGATAAAAACCTGCTATGTACCAAGTATTATGCTGAATGATGGGGATACAGAGACTAAAAAATTTATTGACTTTAAGGGCTTTCAGCGACAACTATAAGACACTGAAATAAGTGCTATTTATTTATTCAACTAGCATTTGTTGAGCACTTTATGTGGCCAGGCTCTATGTGAATGGACAGAGTGGTAGAGGAGACACAGACCCTATTCCAAGGGACTCAGTTCAGTCCATGAGATAGATAAACATGAGATAGAGGGAAGCATACAAATACAGACTGGGGATCAAAAAGTTAGTGACAGTCATGGAAGGCTTCCTGGAATCTGTGACACGTGGGCTGAATCTTGAAGGGTGAATAAGAGGTGGCCAAGCAAGGGCAGAAGTAAAGAGAGAGTATCCTAGGCAGAGTGATTTGTAAGAAAGCAGGATACATTTGGAGACTTTCAGTTTATCTGTTTTCATGCTCAGGGCTGCAAAGAATATTGACTAGAAAGCCTAGTAAATGCTTGGAAAATTCTGGTTTTCACTCGTCTCTGTTTTCCTTGATATAGTTACAGTGGGTAAGGGAGCCTGGGAAACAGAGGCATAGTGGGCAGTCAAAGCCCTAATGATAAATATGGTCTAAGCTCACTACAGTTCAAACTCGCAGCCCCTACAACACTGCTGGGTAGCACACGTCTCAGCAGCAGAGAGCCAAATGCCCAGCATACTCCCTTTCCATTCATCCCAAGGGGTGCTGAGCTTTGGAGAGAATCCCAACAGGCCCACAGCACAGAGGGATGCGGGACTTCAAGCAAGCCCTCTGTCATGCCTGATCAGACCAGAAATTTATTTCAAACCTGGTTTGGCAGAGGAAAACAAAAGATAGAGCCATCTGCCCTGGAGAGACGTCTCTGGCTCAGTCTCCAGAATTTGATAAGTGAGGAATCAGGATAAGCAGCTAGCTACGGATGCAGGGTGTGATAAAATCATCAGCACGGGGACACATAAACACACACACACACTGCTACAGGCAGCACCTGCTCTTTGCAAACCAAGACTGTTTTTATTCACACAGCAGCTTGTACACTCTCCAGCTCTGAGGGGTGTCTACTTGAGGAGAAAGAGGGAGACCACGCACAAATATTTTCATATTTGACAACACAAAAATGACCTAAAGTTGTTTTTCAAGTGAGGTTCAAAGACGTCTTCAAGTAGAATACACGTTTTACTCTTTGATGTTTTGTTATCTCAGCCTGAGTTAAAGGATTATTATCAGACTGAAGTCTGAATAAATTTAAACCCTCCTATTAGGATTTATTTTGGCTTATTAAATCCGTCATTTGTTCTTGATTATCCATGATGCTCATTTATTGCTAGCACTTTTATCCCTGGAACATTATTTTTAAATACATTGGGATCTGAATAGCACTGATGAATTGCCCCGAATTCCTGAGTAATGTTCACCAAGCAGGAGACACACGTGCGTTAGACTGACCTAGAACTTTGGATTCCAGCAAGCCAGGGACGGAATCTACTTCCACTTCTACTTTATATCTTTGGGCAAGTAACCCACTTTGAATGTCAATTTCTTTATCTGTAAAACGGGACAGCAACTGTGATGATAGCTTTCAGTATTTATTGGATGCTCATTATGTACTAGGAATGGGCTTCCCAGGTGGCTCAGTGGTAAAGAATCCACTTGTCAATGCAGGAGACAAAAGAAATGCAGGTTTAATTCCTGGGTTGAGAAGGTCCCCTGGAGAAGGGAATGGCAGCCCACTCCAGTATTCTTGCCTGGAGAGTCCCATGGATTGAGGAGCCTGGTGGGCTACAGTCCATAGTGTCACAAAGAGTTGAACATGACTGACTGACACACACATACACACACATACCATTGTAAGAACTTCACATTTACTAACTCCTTAATCCTCATGGCAACCTAAGACAGACGGACTATGATTATGTCCTTTTATATACGGGTTAACTGAAGTAATGTGACCAAGGTCACACAGCTAGTCAGAAGTGATCCAGGATTCAACCCTAAGTGGTTTCCAGAGTTCTGACTGTATTCTTACCTGCTGGCCTCTCACCTGTGCAGGTGCTGGGAACACAACACCGCATGGTAGCTGCCATCACTATTATTATTTTCATAATACAATTTGTCCAACACAAGAGAGGCCAATAGGAAGAAAGGGTATTTAGTATTCTTTTTTTTTTTGCCTTTTTGTGGTTCCTTGAACTGACTGCTATTAATATACCCAAATCAGAACAACTCTTTTGTATTCAATTGTGTTTGCTTTATTGCACATTTACAATAAATATAACAGTTTGGTTTTAGGTAGCTCAACATTCCCCAGGCCACAGAGAACTTTCTAGCAGCTCCCTGATCCTCAGAAGATTTTCCAGTGAAAAAATAGGAACTTGAGACAACCTGATAACTGAGTTCTGAGCAAGAACAGTGGAATCTATGTGACTTCCAAAAAACCATGCAGAGGATTTCTACCCCATTTCACATGGAGGCCAACTGAGTTCCTAATTCTGGACTATCATTCATTCATACTAAATTAGTAGAAAAATGTCATGCTCTGTGAATGCAGCTATATTTTCTTCCTTTCCCTTTCATTTTCCACTTAACTCCTATTCTTCACTCTCAGGGAGCAAGGAATGCTTTTCTTATGGATCTATATGCTTTCTTTGGAAAGGATAAAAGATTTCTTTCTGAGGTAACTGGTATCTTTTTAGCCAAACATAAACAACTCAATTCATTTCTATCATGTTCAGGAGGTAGAGAGAAAGAATAAAAACTTCTTTCAATATTTTGGTGAGGGGACGTCCCTGGTGGTTCAGTAGTTAAAAATCCACTGTGCAATGCAGGGGACGTAGGTTCGACCTTTTGTCAGGGAACTAAAATCCCACATGCTGCATAGCAGCTGACCCCGTGTGCCGCAACTAGAGTCTGCATGCCACAACCGAACATCTCGCGTGATGCAATGGAGATCCATACGTGGCAACTAAGACCCGACACAGCCAAAGAGATAAATTAATAGAAAAATAGTTTGGTGAGAAAATCCTTTCTTATTGTAGTGAAGAGTATATTTGTCCACCTTCAGCCATTGGGGTCTCTTACTCTGCCGCCTGATTCCAGCTCTAGTGCCTTTTGAGCACTGGAAAACTTATCCAGGGACTATTACCAGGCCCTCTTATAAGTACCTTACATAAATTAACCCATCAATATGCACAGAACTCCACTGAGATAGGTATTATTTCATTCTTATCTTACAAACAAGGAAGCAAGGACAGAGAAGGGTTAAGTGACTCCACTCAAGGGCACATAGTTGATAAGTGGCAGAATCAGGATTTGAACTTAGAAGTCTGGCTCTCGATCATACATTTTGACTCATTATATGAGTTTCTGGAGTCCACCTGTTTATCATACACACTGAATTCAAAGTCAAGAAGCACTACGTTTTCAGGGTTTTAGTTTGAGCTCTGCTAGCCATGGCTACTTGGGCAAGTCACCTTTGACCTGTGTTCCTTCACAGATAAGATAAAAAAGATTACATTCTGGGATTGTACAACCCCAGTCACTAACAGAAACTCATTTGCCAAATTTTTAGATTCTAGATGAGTCTGTCAAAACTCCTTACCACTCTCTGGCTTTTTAGAGTGTAGAGAATGACACCCTGTGATTTCTTGGTACTGACACTACTGACAGACCTGATGGGGAAGTGATGAGGATTCAGTGTCCACCAAGCTCTTCATGTGACCGTGATGCCTCAGTCACCAGAAGTCAAAGAGTCCAGCTTCCAGGAAGTGCTTGGCAAAATTGTCCACAACAAACAAGGATTCCCAATAACACCTGAAGAAGGTGGACTCAATCCATCAGCATTCTCTGCCAAGGACCTGGGCATGAGAATTTGTACTGGAAATCCGTCCCATGTATCACCATTGCAACTGGCTTTTCAGGAAGAGACAGTTCTTTGTGAACAAATAGGTGCATTTGATGTTCAGAAAACCCATCCATTTCAGAGACTGGTCTGTCCATAGGGAAGGATTTGGGGTTCCCAAATGCAATAAAGAGCAAATAATGAAACAATTATCCAATCGGCATATACGTCAGGATAGGTTTACACCACATTACCTATGCTCAGGGAATCTGACATACATAAGGATGAAAAGATGCAGGAAGATGTCATGGCCAAGTATGTAAGATATCAATACAATACCTTCCTGTGTGTCAAGAGAGAGGAATACAATCCGTGGATTCACTTTCTACACCTACGCAGCTGCAGACGTGTGGTGAAAAGCAGTCCACATCTTACCAACCTTGTTCTGCACACAACCCTCCTGACGGAGTTAGGTATGCAGGGGTGAGCTGGAAAACAGCACTTTTCTTTTCTAGATCAAGGGCGGGTCAAGCAGCCTACAGGTGGTTTCGCTTCACACCACCATGGGTCAGTTATATCGTCAACCTCCATTACATGAAAGATGAAGTGCATGACAGTGCCTACTTCCACAGAAGGCCTCTCTAGGTGTGCCCAGGATGGGTCGTCAGAAGGCCTATGAAGCAGCGGGCAGGTAACATAGGAGAAATAGGAGAAAAATGGAAGCGCTCCCGGCCCCCAAACTGTCATCTTACTGTCTGCCCCCAGTTGCAAACAAACAGCCAACCACTAGTACCAACAAGAAAAAGCCACGAAATCAAACCTCACAGAGGGGAGAGTCTTCGGCTCCATTATCAGCCTCTCCCCCACATCGTAATTTTGGCATCATTTTCCTCACAAAAAGAGCATTGATAAGTGGTACCTGTCTAGTTGTGGTGGGTTTTACATCAATAAATACCTTGCTTATAACAGCTTCCTTCTGTGAATTTTCCATAGCTTGATGAAGCTTACCATTGTACAAGCTCTGGGCATTGCAATCTTTGATTTTGCCGCCTCGCTCGTCTGCAAAAGGAGTTGAGGCAGTTGAAGCATGGTCCCTGGGTGGGGGTGGAGGTAGGGCTGGGATGGGTGATAGACCACACACAGAGGTTTTTTTGATTCCAGGAAACTTCCCCAGTAAATGTATCAGTGATGCACAAGCTTCATTTTCTATTATTCTTAACTCAATTTTTCCAAAAGCATCCTGAATGCATTCGGCAATGATCTACAGAATCCACCCCCAAACACTTTTGACTGAAATAAAAGAGAAACCCGTGTCTAGCATGTGGGGTTCTGCCAAGGCCAGAGTATACATCTCTTTTTTGTTTACTCCTTAAACCTCAAAACAGCTCGAGTTTCAGTTCCCAGACCAAGATTTCTCTGTGATATTGCTGTTTCTGTGTATTAAGCCAATCTTCCAATGACTTCTGCACAATAAGCAAGTATCTGGATGACTGATTAGACAGCAGGAGCCTGAAAACGAACCCTCTGGAGTATCTTACAGGGCAAAAGAGGAAGAGGTGGCTTAAAAGATGAAATAAAGAGAAATATTCAGTATCTTGTATTTACATGACACTAAGTTACACAGAATTCAGAGAACTTAGGAAAACTGTATAATCCAAGAGCTCTTGACCCTGAGTTTACAGCTGAAGGACATGGCAGGGCATTAGTGATTCATCTGTTTTTCAGAGTTTTCTACCATTGCCTGAAGATGCAACACAAGTACATTGCCCTATGTCTTGGGTCCTCTCTTGCATCTCCTGAGTCAGGGTACCTTGGAGAAGACAGGGAAATTACAGGAAAATGATCAAGTTCAAGTTCCTGTGTTACCCATGGGGACAGTGATCCAACAAAGCTGCTAGTAAATAATCTGACCTATTTTAAACAGTTGGAATAGTTGTTTGTGCATTACATTGTTACGTCAGTTTCCTGTTAATTGAGAGCAACCAGAAAATACTCTTGTAACACATTATTGACCATGGAACTTTTTCAGAAACTAATGCCTGTGGCTGGTGATCTGTTATGTGAGCATTGAAACGTCTCAAATCAATAGCATATGTCTTTAGTCAATAATGTAGAGAAGGAAATGGCAACCCACTTCAGTATTTTTGCCTGGAGAATCCCATGGACAGTGGAGCCTGATGGGCTACATTCCATTGGGTCTCAAAGAGTTGGACATGACTGAGCGACTAACACTTATTCAATAATGAGATAATACAGGGGAATCAAGCACTTTCAGGCTCATCCAGAAGACTGAAAGGGGACAGAAGGCAAGACATAAAGCTGTCCAAATGGCTTCTGAAGTACCTGGATTAGGACTTTAGGGGCAATATCTAAGTAGTATATCAATAATATGTTTGAATAGAATTTTAGAAACAATACTTTGATATCTATAAGAATGAGACTGAGTGAGCTCAGTGGTCACCTTCTCTGGGTCACCCTCCCCAGTCTGGATTAGATGACTCATCTCAGTGTTCCTGAGGACAGTCATTCATTTCTTTGCTATTCCTGTTATGACTGTGCATTGTCATGATCACATGCATGCATTTGCGTACTGGCCACCCAGTTAGCTTCCCAGGTGGCTCAGTGGTAAAGAATCCACCCACCAACGCAGGAGCTGCAGGAGATGTGGGTTCAATTCCTAGGTCAGGAAGATCTCCTGAAGGAGGGCATGGTAAAACACTCCAGAACCCCATGGACAGAGGAGCCTTGTGGCCTACGGTCCATAGGGTCGCACGAGTTGGACATCACTGAAGAGACTTGACTTGCACAGACACAGGGAGCGAAAGAGTTGAAAGAACTGGGGTCTTGGCACAAATGGTTGAGAAAGGTCATTTGAGAATTTTGGTACTAAGAGGGCAAGGTGATTAGGATTAAGTCTCTGGGGGAGAGAAGAAAGAGGTACTAAGAAAGAGATGCTCAGAGAAGAGAGTGGTGCAGAAAAGGAGACTGGGACCCAGGGTTGTACAGAGGACACTGGGGAAAGAGAAGTATGTGTGTTTGTAAGAGAGTAAGGGTGTTGGCAATTTACAACACAAACAGGCCATCCGTTAAGCACAAGCTAAGCCAGTGGTTGTTCCTCGTGGCAGAGCAAAGATGCAAAAGCGCCAAGGGAGCCACTTGTGTCTCCCAGATTCATATTTCTAGGCTGAATGTCTCTGGATGACTTAGTATTTCTTTGTAAAAGTGTTTTCTTAGGAACTGAGTGCTTTCCCTAATGACTCAGTGCTGGGTTTTAACACTCACTTTGGGTCTACTTGATCTTTCTTTTAACATGGTTCATTTCCTGCATATTTGGTTTTGTCCTGAGACATGTGTGCTTGAAAGAATTTTTCACTATCCCTTAAGCGCTAGCTTTTACCAAGAGTCTAGTTCTACCCTTGGCCACCGAGAGTCTGAGATGAAAGCTATCTGTTGCAGATAAAGAAAGATGGGACTGTAAATTTGCCTGTGATCTTCACTATGCTTTAATCTATTCCATACTATGGGGCGAGGAGGACTGGTTCTCTTCACCATGTCAATTCTCATGCCTAGAGCTTAATGCCTAGAATAAGACAGGGGATGGTCAGATAAAGAGATGGGAGGAAGGTAAGGACCGAGGGACTGGACGGGGAAATGGAGGGAGGAATGGGGCATGTAAACATCTTTAATAGAGGCAAGGACTGAATCACAAGCTCTTTTGTAACAGCTTTGGAAGTAAATTTTGTTCCAATCTGAACCCGCCACCAGCTAGTTACATGATCCCTCTAAAGATCCAGTTTCCTCAGCTGTAAAATTAGGACAGGAATAGTAAATCCTCATAAAACTGTGGGGAAGATTAAACAAAATAATGTATAGAAAGTGATGAACACAGTGCCTGACAACTGTGAACTCCCAGTAAATGGAAGCTATTAGGGCAGCCCCACCTTGCTCAAATGGCCTGTGAAGATTAACAAGGATGTGGGGGCAAGATGTCCTTTACTTGTCTGTACCCTGGACTGGCTTTTACTTCTTTCCTTCTCTCTCCCACAAGTATTTGAGGAGACAGCTGGGTGGAAACAACACTGTTTATATAAACTCTCTGATTTCTCCCTGACTTCTCACAGGCTTTTGTGACCGCCAGGACACAGCTGCTCATTTCCAGGACTCACACCTCACTTGCCCACGGGCCTTACTTCCTTCAGTCATGTCACACAGGATATTAACTTTTTAGGGACATTTGGGCTCTGCCTCCTCCACTCCCACTTCATCAGCTCATTGCTGTTCTTACAGAACACACGTTAATGGATTAGGTGTTAAAATAAAGTGGAATATCCCAATAATTGCTACCTTTTGCAGGAGCAATAGAAACCATGAGAACCAGCTGTTGTGTTTTCTGTTCTAGATATGACCAAGAGATGGGGCGAGGGCTGTACTGAAAGATGCCTTAAAGCCTGGCTCTATCCATACCCTCTACCTTACTCTGCTCCCATAGTAGCTGGTTAAATGTAGGAATAAACTGCAATGGCTATGAAATAAACATGAAGGTCTTTTTATATCATACACTTTCCCAAATAGGGAACTAAGAGGGATGGCAAACTCTTATTTTTTTGAGCATCTATTTTATGAGGTAGGAATTAGCTGAGGGTTTTACCAACATGACCATCCTCACAACCTCTCCCCACTCTGGTTTAGACAATTATATTTGCTTTACAGCTAAGGACAATGGAGTCTTGGAGAGGTTAAAGGAGCCGACCTAAGGCCGTAAAGCAAATACGGGAGCCAACATCTATCTGACCTCAAAACCCATGATTTCTCCCTAATTCCATGCAGTCTCCCTATTCCTGGTAGGGAATATTTAACTCTGGCATTGCCAAGTCTCCTATGGTTCTTATCCTGAAGTCGTCCCAAGTACTCTCAAGATTTCTATAAGCAAAAATATGGTGTCTGATAACAAAAAAAAAAAAAAGAAGTCATGCTAAGATGATAATAAGTTACCAGAGGCACATACTATCACAGCAAACCATGGCTTTGTTATTTAACACCACTGCTGAAAGTGGAATAAGGGTCAATTCTACGTGACCTGGGTAAAGGGTCCATTGTGGCTCTTTGAATGACATGAGCAGTGACCTGTGACGGGCCAGAAAGGTGGTTGTGTCTACCCACTTGGGAATCAGAGTTGACAGCAGTAAGTGACAGAGAACGCACCACCCTCCAAGGTTCTAATACACAGCCAATCGCTTGTGTATGTGTGTGTCTAGGCCAATAGATAGTGACTCCACCAGTACAACTAGAAGCCCTACTCAATACTCTGTGATGGCCTGCATGGGACAAGAATCTAAAACAAAGAGTGGATAAATGTATATGTATAACTGATTCACCTTGCAGTACTCCTGAAACGGACACAACACTGTCAGTTAAAAACAAAATTTTAAAGGAATACTTTCAAACCTCAAAAAACAAACCAACCAACCCCTTCTTCCCCAACCCCTCCCAACAACAACAAAAAACCCCTAGAAGCCTCATGAAAAAGCAATGAGCATTTGGTGGGACTGGGAGCTGTGTTAATGTAGTAACAGTCATTCTAGGCTTTTCTGTGTCACTAACACAAACACCAATCAAAATTCCTTGTAGTCCTGGTAGAGATAATTAGGCACGGTGATGAAGGGAAAAAAAAGAAGAATACTAATTCACCACAGGAAAAGTAGGAGTTAGCGGGACTCTGCTTTGGACAGATCTTCTGTGACTGTGGCAGACAACCTGAGAACTTCCTGACCTTGGATTGGCGCCATAAAGGGAATAATATTTCCAGAGCAACAAACTGTTTCCGAATGGTATCCTCCAGATTTACTGGGCACAAATCAGAGCGTTCTCTCTTTCACACCCTCATTATTTATTTTTGTGTGTGAAGGCATTAATTAACCCTGCAGCCACATGTGCTCAGATGCGTACGACTCTAGGTGACCTCAAGGACTGTAGCCCTCCAGGTTCCTTCGTTGATGGAATTTTCCAGGCAAGAATACTGGATCAGGTTGCCATTTCCTCCTCCAGGGGATCTTCCTGACCCAGGGACCGAACCGTCATCTCCTGTGGCACCTGTGCTGACAGGCAGATTCTTTACTGCTGAGGCACCTGGGGAGCCCTTCAATCCCTCATTTTTACGTTGCCTAAAGGTCTCATTTTCTCTATTTCTTTCTCCAGTCTTTTCCCTACTTCTTTGTTTTCCAAGTTTAAGAAACATAGCAACAGAGCAGATTTCTAACTCAGAGTCATAGAAAAGCTCTTCATCTCAAATTGCGCGAGGCCTCCTTTCAAAATTTCCAAAGAAGGCATTGGGTACACTTAGGCAGCAATAATTCTCATTTCAAAGCTTTGGCTGAATCATTGCTTGCCTTTAAATTGTTACTTCAGGACGTTAGAAGCACTGGATTATAGGGGAAGGCAGGAAAAAAAAATAGAAAAGATTTACTCTGAGAGTCTCCACTCTTTTGCTGATTGATTTGTAAGCTGGAAGGTTTGTGAACTGTAAAACTCCCATGTTTCATCACCACATCCATAGCAGAAAGCTATGTGGTGGTGATATTTCCATCCCCATGGTACTTATGAGCAATGGGATCGATGACTGGTTCAAATAGGTCAGCTCTTAGAGCAGTGAAGAACGCAGGCTCTAGTTTAGTTTAATAACTATCTTTAGAAGAGTAGCACTTAAAGTACCCAAGATGAAAAAAACATAATGGCTTCTCCAGGACCATTCCCCACACTCTGTAGGCTGTACCTGCTTCAGGGAACAAAGTGTGTTTGTTCATCCCTGTTTCCCCAGCACAATGCCCAGCACAAAGGAGGCAATCAATAAATATTTGTTCAGTGGATGTTGAATGAAGAGAAGTTCTAGTTACAAAGCACTACAGTAAAGAGCACTATAAAATTCTAAATCCAGGGATGAAGAACATTCTGTATCCTTTTACATGTGGACAAGAGACATTAAGGAATTCTACAAGTGACTGAGTGAGTGAAAGTCGCTCAGTCATGTCTGACTCTTTGCGACCCCATGGACAGTACAAGCTCCTCCTGTCCATGGAATTCTCCAGGAAAGAATACTGAAGTGGGTTGCCATGCCCTTCTCCAGGGGATCAAACCCAGGTCTCCTGCATTGTAGGCAGATTGTTTACCATCTGAGCCACCAGGGAAGCCCTAAGGCAGTCTACAAACAATCATTTCAGCGTTTCACCATCCTTGTTGTCTGAATGCTCTCGGCTACATTTTTCTTATGGAAATCCAATTCTTGTTCCCCAGTAGACTTCTCCTGGCTCCTTCATTTATAGTTAAAGCCAGTTCCCGTCTTGTGACTAATAGAGGTGCTTTGTCTTGGGGACTTAAATTTGACTTAATGTAATTTTCCTAATAGAATTCGCTTTTTCTTTCTTTATTGAAAAGCTTCAGTTCTGCAGATAATTATCACAACCCTCAAGGACCACAGAATGTCAGAACTGGAAGGGCCTCAAGGATCAGCTGGCTGTACCTCTCATTCTCTCTTCTGGGGACATCCTTCCTTAAGGCTCTATTCTCCCGCCAGGTGGACGGGCTGAGCCCACATCACACTAGGTTGAATGTGGAAGATACAAAATGCTAACATACCTAGGACAAGAGGTCTTTATTACTTTTGATGAAAACAAAATGATGCAGAGCACACTATTTATTTATGATATTGAACGAGAAAAAGAGCAGATGACTATTAGATAATAAAAGCTAGCCACTGTTACTGCTTTAGCTCTGTTGGATGAAGAGCCAGAGCCATCTTTCTCCAAGCAAATCTGTCTGTTCCCCTCCCATTTCATTCTCCTTAATGGCTCTCTGCTGCCTGTATGACATAAAAGTCCAAACAACTTAGCATTAAGAGCCATCCTGGAGCTGGCCCCTGCCCACCCTATAACACTAGCTTCCAGTTCTTGTTCTTTCCTTTGTGTCCATGCTTTTCTTTCTGCCTGTAACGTCTCTTCCCTTCCTTCTTCACCTGGGTGACTCTTGCTTCTGTGTTATGATTCAGCATGGGCAGTGCCTCCTCCAGGAAGCCTTCCCTACTGCCTCTTGCACCCACAGAACCCTGTGTTTGGTTACTGTTTTGAAATCTTCCTCCAATAACCGGTAACTCCTTCAGAACAGATTTGGGTCTTCTAGTCATTTCTGAGGACCAAATACAAGCAGACTGCTGTGCATGAAGATACATAGTGCATTTTTATGTTTTACTGAATTGAGATGTGAAATGCTTTCTGCCATATTTTTTTATGCAGAAGGTTAATTTCAGTCAATGGTTTGTATAAGGACTTTGCCAGAGTCCAGGAAGAATTAATATGGTCTAAAAGGCTGTGTAACCACATTGATGTTAAGAAACCAGGGAAGCTTCCCTCTCCTGTCTTAACTGAATGGGTTCTTTTCCCTAAGGCTGAGGTTCTATCTTTATGGAATTAGCCATTTGTGCTTTCTGGAGACAAGATGAGAAAGTAGATCCATTCCCTTGATTTTTACCACATATTCATGCAAAAACTACATCTATGCTTATAGAATAACTTCTAGTACCAGCAAAGCTCATTTCACAAAGGTTTGCAGCTGATATCCCAGGGGATGTGTAACCATGGAGAGGGCTCTCATTAGGAAAATCGAAGATTTACGCCCCAAGGTAAGCATACATGGGATGCTTACCCTTGCTGATGTCAAAGTGCTGCTGGGGACAAATCTGATCACTAAGCCAATACATTCCTGGGTAGGGAAGTAGCAGAGACTGCCACTGGGCCAATCAGACTCAACTGCTAAGAAACAGGTCTTGGCAGATTCTTCTGTTGTAACTTGTCCATCAGTGGAAGAAAAGAGAGAGGCAGTATAATCATACATCTGGATTTACCAAAGAGGATGACAATAGTAATAGTATTAGCTCTCTAAAGGCGCTTGAATATGGCCTTCAAATCTGGACTCAATTTCTGTGGATGCTAGTGAGCTTTGGTGTGCTTTTGCTTTAAGCACTTAAAAGTTAGTATGGACACAGCCAAAAGGCAGCATATGGAAACTTTGGGAACTCAGCAGAAGATAAACCATTACTTGGAGAGCATGTTGAAACAGAAACCCTTAAAACAAGTTGTCTAAGGGGACAGTCCCTGTAAAGCTTTGAAGGTTCTATGATGTAAATTATAACGTGGTTATGGTAACACCTTCTGCTCTAGCCATTTTAGGCAAATGTAAAAGAAAATTAGAAATTGGAAATTATTTGTGGCTCATCCGTGTGGGTTTTGTTAGCGTGCAATAAAACAGGCATTCTAAAGTTTGCTTTTAAAGGAGAGACTGTGACCTTGAAGATGATTTTTCTTAACTTTCTCATTTCTGTTTAGGATCCTTAAACTTCTTTCATGGTTCTTGCCAATTCTCAGAACCACCCTAGATCTGAGAAAAGGGAATGGGGTTGGGGTGGGGGACAGAAATCAAGTACTGTTCCTGGAATTATGAGCTTTTTTTCCCCTTTTCACTGTTTATCTATTCCACACCACTCAGCTGTTCTCTGTTGCAGAGAAATAAAAGTTTAGTTTAAAAAGTATGTTAGAACAAAGCTGCAGAAATTGCCTGGAATTTCCTTCATTTTCGGCCATCTGGCTTTCATTGTGGACTTCTCTCCCCTCCTCCACGTACGTTTACCAAATCTTTTCAACACACACTGGCTGAGCTATCAAATGCTTATAATTAATAACAGTCAGACTACTTTTTTTTTTTCTTTTAAGGGAGTGCTTTCTGCCTTTCTTTGGGCTGCTCATGTCATAGCTATTATAAACTAGGGAGATGGTCAGTAGAGCTTAATTATTAAGACTTAATGGAATAAGAAAGAAAAGCGAATCAAACTTGAGGTTAAGTCCTGAATACAAACTAAAAATATTTCTTACTAAAAATGAAAGGGAAAGAGAGATTAATTTTTCTGAGTGCCTGCTATGATCCTATTTTAGAGATGAAGAATTTGAGAACCCAAAAAGATATATGACCTCTTGAAGGTCATATAGCTAAGAATGACAGAGCAGGATTCAAACACAGGCCTTAATCTACCTGTGGGGTTTTATTTTGGTGGTCTCGGGGATGGAGAAGATATTTGGTGTGTGTTATTAAGCAAAAATCAAGTTGCCAAACAATACATGTAATATGACCGCACTTACAAAGGGAAAAGAATCTTATATATTTGTATATGTTCATGTATGTATACAAATGCATAGAAAAAGGTCTGGAAAGGTACCAAACCATGAACAGTGATAATCTCTGGGGAGAAGAAGGGTGTGGTGCTGCAGAGTATTGTGGTGAAAGGGCAGCACGCGCCTTTATTGATTACTTCTGCGGTGCTTGAGTGTCAAAGAATGAGAATATTCATGAATACTTGTATAATTCTAATACTTAGCTTTTTAATTAAGAACAGGGGGCAGATGTCTTTCCTAAAGACTGATCTTGGCTCCTGTTTGCATATTTCTCCCTTAAGCAGGTCTAACCTACCAGAGAAGGTGGGCAGGGTTGTGGGGGTGGTGGTGGAATGTGGCCTTCTAGACACACATTATTGAGAGGATGGTAAAGACATTTAAAATAATTTTTATTCTTTGTACTGATACCTTCTTTGCTACCAACTTGGATGCAAAATTCTCACAGGTGTCAGCTCATATGCAAAAATGGTCCTAATTTCTTCTGGCCAATTGTAGGCCAGGTTGTTAAGGAGTTAATACCAGTCCCTGCTGTGCTATCTTCTAATTCTCCTGACAATCACACCCCTTCCTGGGTAATGCTAACCATGCACTCAAATTCCATTGTGCACTCCATGCACTCAAACTCCAAAGTTGTGGACATAACTTTGAAGACAACTCCAAAGTTGTCTTCATATTCTTAACTTTGGGGATATTTTGCCATACATAGCTGCTACCATAAAGGGTTACTTATACTAAGATTATTTATGTTTTAAGTTGTAAAGCCTTAAACATAAAGAAGAGACTAATAATAGCATTTTTAGCACTACCTGGTGGGTGGGAGAGATAAGATAAGAGGGATAGAGAGGAGAAAGTGAAATGGGGTCCAGCTATTATCAGGGTCTAAGCATTACTATGGGCTTTCCAGGGGGCTCAGTGAAAAAGAATCCACGTGTAGTGCAAGAGACATGGGTCCAATCCCTGCGTCGGGAAGATTCCTGGAAGAAAGAAATGGCAACCCCCTCTAGTATTCTTGCCTGGGAAGTCCCATGGACAGAGGTGCCTGGCAGGCTACAGTCCATGGGGAAGCAAAAGAGCTGGACGTGACATAGCAGCTAAACAACAACAAAGTATTACTGTGTAAAAATTTAGTCCTAGTCCTTATACTCATTTATTCAATAAGCACTTTTTTTTTGATGTGAGCCATTTTTAAAGTCTTTATTGAATTTATTATAACATTGTCTCTATTTTATGTCTTAGTTCCTTGTTCGCCAGGCAAGTGAAATCTTAGCTTTCTGACCAGGGATTGAAAATGTACTCCTTGCATTGGAAGGTGATCTCAACCACTGGACTTCCAGGGAAGTCCCATCAATAAGTACTTAATACACATCTACTATATGTCAGACATTATTCTAGGTTCTAGAAACTATCCTTCTAGGTTCTAGAAAGATGAATATAAAGGAGGATTAAAACATGAAGCTGATAGCAAGGACTTCAAAATCTAGTCCTCTTACATACAGATGGCCAAGAGGCACATAAAAAGATGCTCAATATCATTAATTATTACAGAAAAGCAATGAAAACTACAGTGATGTACATTTCACACCAGTCACAATAACCACCATTAAAATGTCTGCAATAATTAATGATGAAGAAGGTGTGGAAAAAAGGGAACACTTCTATATTGTTGGTGGGAATGTAAACTTGTATGGCTACTACAGAAAGCAGTATGGAGGTTCTTTAAAAATTAAAAATAGAACTACCATATGATCCAGCAATCCTATTCCTGGCTATGTATCTACAGAAAACTCTAATTCAAAAATATACATGCATCCCAATATTCATAGCAGCACTATTTACAATAGTTAGGACATGGAAGCAACCTAAAGTGTCCTTCAACAGATGAATAGATAAAGAATATGTGGTATATACGTATGATGGAATATTGTTCAGCTGTGAAATGATGCCATTTGCAGTATCATGGATGGACTGGAAATTATCATACTAAGTTAACTAAGCCAGACAGAGAAAGACAAATATCATATGATATCACTTATGCGTGGTAGCTAAAAAATGATACAAATGAGCTTATTTACAAAACAGAAATAGACTCACAGACATAGGAAACAAACTTATGGTTACCATAGGGGAAAGGGTGGGCAGAGATAAACTGGGAGTTTGGGATTAATATATATAATGACACCACCCTATGGCAGAAAGCCAAGAGGAACTAAAGAGCTTCTTGATGAAGGTGAAAGAAGAGAGTGAAAAAACTGGCTTAAAACTCAACATTCAAAAAAACAAAGATCCAGGTTTGATACACAATACTGGATGCATGGGGCTAGAGCACTGGGACGACCCAGAGGGATGATATGGGGAGGGAGGAGGGAGGAGGGTTCAGGATGGGGAGCACATGTATACCTGTGATGGATTCATTTTGATATTTGGCAAAACTAATACAATTATGTAAAGTTTAAAAATAAAATAAAATTAAAACAAAACAAAACAAAACAAAGATCATGGCATCCAGTAACATCATGGGGAAACAATGGAAACAGTGACAGACTTTATCTTCTTGGGCTCCAAAATCACTGCAAATGGTGACTGCAGCCATGAAATTAAAAGATGCTTGCTCCTTGCTAGAAAAGTTATGACCAACCTAGATAGCATGTTAAAAAGCAGAGGCATCACTTTGTTGACAAAGATCCATGTAGTCAAAGCTATGGTTTTTCCAGTAATCATGTATGGAAGTGAGAGTTGGACCATAAGGAAAGCTGAGCACCGAAGAATTGTTGCTTTTAAACTGTGGTGTTGGAGAAGACTCAATAAATCAAACCAGTCAATCCTAATTTAGGAAATCAACCCTGAATATTCATCGGAAGGACTGACGTTGAAGCTGAAGTTCCAACGCTTTGGCCACCTGATGCGAAGAGCTGACTCATTAGAAAAATCCCTGATGGTGGGAAAGATTGAAGGCAAGAGGAGACAGGGATGACAGAGGATAAAGATGGTTGGATGGTATCACTGAGTCAGAGGACATGAGTTTTAGCAAGCTCTGGCATATGGTGAAGGACAGGGAAGTCTGGCATGCTGCAGTCCACGGGGTTGCAAAGACTTGGACACGACTGAGTGACTGAACAACAATTACTATACAGAAAATAGAGATGTACAATACTGCACATAAAATAGATAAACAACAAGGACCTACTGTATAGCACAGGGAACTATACTCAAATCTTATAATAACATATGGAAAAGAACATATATATATAATAACTGAATCATTTTGCTATACACTAAACTAACATAACATTGTAAATTAACTACACTTCAATAAACAAATAAAGCTAATGGAGGTGATGGAATTCCAGTTGAGCTCTTTCAAATCCTGAAAGATGATGCTGTGAAAGTGCTGCACTCAATATGCCAGCAAATTTGGAAAACTCAGCAGTGGCCACAGGACTGGAAAAGGTCAGTTTTCATTCCAATCCCAAAGAAAGACAATGCCAAAGAATGCTCAAACTACCACACAATTGCACTCATCTCACACGCTAGTAAAGTAATGCTCAAAATTCTCCAAGCCAGGCTTCAGCAATATGTGAACTGTGAACTTCCAGATGTTCAAGCTGGTTTTAGAAAAGGCAGAGGAACCAGAGATCAAATTGCCAACATCCGCTGGATCTTCAAAAAAGCAAGACAGTTCCAGAAAAATATCTATTTCTGCTTTATTGACTATGCCAAAGCCTTTGACTGTGTGGATCACAATAAACTGTGGAAAATTCTGAAAGAGATGGGAATACCAGACCACCTGACCTGATCTTGTGAAATCTGTATGCAGATCAGGAAGCAACAGTTAGAACTGGACATGAAACAACAGACTTGTTCCAAATAGGAAAAGGAGTACATCAAGGCTGTATATTGTCACCCTGCTTATTTAACTTTTATGCAGAGTACATCATGAGAAACGCTGGGCTGGAAGAAGCACAAGCTGGAATCAAGATTGCCGGGAGAAATATCAATCACCTCAGATATGCAGATGACACCACCCTTATGGCAGAAAGTGAAGAGGAACTAAAAAGCCTCTTGATGAAAGTAAAAGAGGAGTGTGAAAAATTTGGCTTAAAGCTCAACATTCAGAAAGCTAATATCATGGCATCCAGTCTCATCACTTCATGGGAAATAGATGGGGAAACAGTGGAAACGGTGTCAGACTTTATTTTTTGGGGCTCCAAAATCACTGCAGATGGTGACTGCAGCCATGAAATTAAAAGACGCTTACTCCTTGGAAGGAAAGTTATGACCAACCTAGATAGCATATTCAAAAGCAGAGACATTACTTTTCCAACAAAGGTCTGTCTAGTCAAGGCTATGGTTTTTCCAGTGGTCATGTATGGATGTGAGAGTTGGACTGTGAAGAAAGCTGAGGGCAGAAGAATTGATCCCTTTGAATTGTGGTGTTGGAGAAGACTCTTGAGGGTCCCTTGGACTTCAAGGAGATCCAACCAGTCCATTCTAAAGGAGATCAGTCCTGGGTGTTCTTTGGAAGGACTGATGCGAAAGCTGAAACTCCAATACTTAGGCCACCTCATTAGAAGAATTGACTCGTTGGAAAAGACTCTGATGCTGGGAGGGATTGGGGGCAGAAGGAGAAGGGGACGACAGAGGATGAGATGGCTGGATGGCATCACCGACTTGATGGACATGAATCTGAGGGAACTCCGGGTGTTGGTGATGGACAGGGAGGCCCGGCGTGCTGCGATTCATGGGGTCGCAAAGAGTCGGACATGACTGAGTGACTGAACTGAACTGAATAAAAAGTTAAATCTGCACTAAAAAAAAAAAAATAAAACCTAGTCCTCTCCAATAGACAGCTACTATTTTTTTAAGTGAGCTTTCTTGGTAGCTCAGCAGTAAAGAATTCTGCCTGCCAATGTAGGAAACACATCGGGATCTTCCCTGGGTCAGGAAGATCCCTTTCAAAAGGCAATGGCTTTTGAAGAATACTGACTCCAATACTCTTGCCTGGGAAATCCCAAGGACTGAGGTACCTGACAGGCTACAATCCACGGGTTTGCAAAAGAGTTGGACATGACTTAGTGACTTAATAACAATTTTTTAAGTGTCCTAAAAAATGCAGGCAGTCTGTGCACACGTGCGCACATACAAATTGGAACAATCAGAATACCTCTTACTTGAGAACACAGTCAGGCATGAGAATTTATTTGCCTCAACCTGGTGAAAGCTGGACATGTGCTTCTGATACCAGCTCTGCCAATCACACAGAGGAAATCAGATGGCTAGTTTCATCTCAGAGAGACAGCCCAGATAGGACATGCCTTCTAGGCCTCTGGTATTCTCTGTGTGATCAGATAACCTGACCATACACGAGAAGAAAAGTAGCTTCCTACATGGTGCTCAGTAAGGCAAATAACTTCCTGGAAAAGCTACTTCTCTTAACCAGCACCACCTCTAAGAGTCATAAGCCCAATGACCAAGACTTGAACATCACCTCTGTATATCCCACCAAAAATGCTATGGATTTTTCTATTTTGAATACGTGGACATCAGCATGAGCCAAGAGCCTAAAAGACAGGGTACAGAAACTTGGAGCCCATCAGGGAATACGCTGAACTGTGCAGGGAACGCTGAGCCATGCACAAGAAGAATTGTGCATCAGTGATTTAAATTAGTCCCCAGTGAATAGAAGGTGCATGGAAAAACAACACACTGCTACACTCCTACTAAACACATTTTCAGATACATCTGACATAAACATTCAGCAGGAGAGGTTTTTTTCCCCTCATGTCAGACTGAAATATTCCACAGGAGATACACCTCTACCCAGCTCTCATTTTAAGATGAAACTCTGCTTTGGCTCTTGGATGGGAGGTGAAGAGAGCGAGTCATATCAGGCCATTCTGGCCCCTTTGTTGTTTTGACTAGCATCATTCCACAAAAGCTCAGCTGTGTACAGTTGGCCGAAGAAAACCCTGGCTGTGCCCAGTAAGATGTTCTGCCCTTCAGTCTGATGGTTTGCTGGTGGAAATTAAAGCCCTGGGTTGAACTGGAGCAAATGAAACAATGTTAAACCCAACAAGAGTCTTTGTTTTCCAGTCAGTGAAAAGGTCCTAGAGTAAAGTAAGCTCATCTAATTTAACTATAGTCTGTACTTAGAGGATGGGAAGTAACATCTTGTGTCCTATTTCTTCTGCTGTCCCAGGAAGGCAGGGGTTTAGTGGCTGAAAATCCCAGAAGATTTTTAGTTTGTCCCAGGTACTGACTCCTTGGGCTTGCCTCAGGTCATCACGGCATTTGGATGTCATCACACCACTGAGATGTGGTTAGAAAGACCCTCATGCTTGTTTTTAAAGTGTTGGTAAACAAGCAGAATAGCACTGATATCGATTATCAGCACAAAGCAGCAGCCGCAAATGCTCCTGCCTACAGAGCCATGAAGAGCTATGGGATTATTTGAACAGGACCTGGTGACCTTGGATCGTTTTGTATAGCTAGTTCATTTTGCAGATGTGGACACAGATGGGGCAGGCATCTTGCTCAGTGCCACACAGCTAGTGGGTGGCAGAGCTAAAACAAGAACCAGGGCTTCCTGATCTGGTAGCCAAGGTGCCCAGAGGCTGTTCTTCCTATATCCCTTCTGCTTCTTCCTATATAGGAGGCTGTAGTCAAATAGAGGGGTCTGGACTTCTTGCCCACACAGTTAGGTCTTAGATTCACTGACAAACAGTGAGGTAAGGACACAGAAGTGGGCAGACACAGAAAAAGTATTCTCAGAATTCCATGCACTGGATCTAGGCTTTTTGTGGCCCAGCCCTTGACTCTATTTTACCTGCTGTTCTCGTGGGTGAGGTGCTGCTCCAAGCAGTGGCTGAGTGATTTTCTGGTTGCCTGAGAGGATATGGCACTAATGGTCCCCTTTACTTCTACACTTAAAGAGGGATCAACAGAACAACTTTTCAGATCAACAGACAGAATAACTCTGGTGATGAGCAGGAGAGTGTCACTGTGGGATTGTGTGCCCTGAAATAATCTGAGGAGGCCTGCAATCTGTATCTTCTAATCCCCAAAGAAAGGCATCTAATTGAGATCTTAACAACCCAGATAATCACGAAGGTATGATCACTCACCTAGAGCCAGACATCTTGGAATGTGATGTCAAGTGGGCCTTAGAAAGCATCACTATGAACAGAGCTAGTGCAGGTGATGGAATTCCAGTTGAGCTATTTCAAATCCTACAAGATGATGCTGTGAAAGTGCTGCACTCAATATGCCAGCAAATTTGGAAAACTCAGCAGTGGCCACAGGACTGGAAAAGGTCAGTTTTCATTCCAATCCCAAAGTAAGGCAATGCCAAAGAATGCTCAAACTATCACACAATTGCACTTATCTCACACACTAGTAAAGTAATGCTTAAAATTCTCCAAGCCAGGTTTCAGCAATACGTGAACCGTGAACGTCCAGATGTTCAAGCTGGTTTTAGAAAAGGCAGAGGAACCAGAGATCAAATTGCCAACATCCACTGGATCATCAAAAAAGCAAGAGAGTTCCAGAAAAACATCTATTTCTGCTTTATTGACTATGCCAAAGCCTTTGACTGTGTGGATCACAATAAACTGTGGAAAATTCTGAAAGAGATGGGAATACCAGACCACCTGACCTGCCTCTTGAGAAACCTGTTTGCAGGTCAGGAAGCAACAGTTAGAACTGGACATGGAACAACAGACTGGTCTTGAGAAACCTGTTTGCAGATCAGGAAGCAACAGTTAGAACTGGACATGGAACAACAGACTGGTTCCAAATAGGAAAAGGAGTTTGTCAAGGCTGTATATTGTCATCCTGTCTATTTAACTTATATGCAGAGTACATCATGAGAAACACTGAGCTGGAGGAAGCACAAGCTGGAATCAAGACTGCTGGGAGAAAATATCAATAAACTCAGATATGCAGATGACACCACCCTTATGGCAGAAAGTGAAGAACTAAAGGGCCTTTTGATGAACGTGAGAGAGGAGAGTGAAAAAGTTGGCTTCAAGCTCAACATTCAGAAAACTAAGATCATGGCATCCAGTCTCATCACTTGATGGCAAATAGATGGGGAAACAGTGGAAACAGTGTCAGACTTTATTTTTTGGGGCTCCAAAATCACTGCAGATGGTGACTGCAGCCATGAAATTAAAAGACGCTTACTCCTTAGAAGGAAAGTTATGACCAACCTAGATAGCATATTCAAAACCAGAGACGTTACTCTGCCAACAAAGGTCTGTCTAGTCAAGGCTATGGTTTTTCCAGTGGTCATGTATGGATGTGAGAGTTGGACTATAAAGAAAGCTGAGTGCCGAAGAATTGATGCTTTTTGAACTGTGGTGTTGGAGAAGACTCTTGAGAGTTACTTGGACTGCAAGGAGATCCAACCAGTCCATCCTAAAGGAGATCAGTCCTGGGTGTTCATTGGAAGGACTGATGTTGAAGCTGAAACTCCAATACTTTGGCCACCTGATGCGAAGAGCTGACTCATTTGAAAAGACCCTGATGCTGGGAAAGATTGAGGGCAGAAGGAGAAGGGGACGACAGAGGATGAGATCGTTGGATGGCATCACCGACTCGATGGACATGGGTTTGGGTAGACTCCAGGAGTTGGTGATGGACAGGGAGGCCTGGTGTGCTGCAGTTCATGGGGTTGCAAAGAGTCGGACACAACTAGTTGACTGAACTGAACTGAACTGAATTGACTGAGAAGTAAGACAAGCAGTATTAGCTTGACCAGAAAGCTATCATTAATTCTTAGAGGCAACACATTGCTTCTTGTGTGATACTCTATAGAATCACAAGAAATATCCTTCAGTAACAGCAACCCCCTTCTCATCTAGGATTTGATCTGGGAACATTCCTCATCCCATCAGCAGACTTGCAAGACTGGCTTTGGTTCTTTAAATGTCTCCCCTTGGAAACCAGAATCATAGATGAGATGGTTGAGCTTCTACAGAGACTTCAACAAGTATCTGAAGGCAAGTCTCCCAAGACACCATAAAATTGTGTGGAACGAAGCAGTGACTGCATTGATGAACTAAAACTCAAGGTTGGATAATAATGAGACCCAGGCAGGGGTGAACAATGAAATGCTCTAATCGATTTTCTGCATGTGAAATGACACATGCACACTCCAGAGCATGCTATAATGAATCTGCATGGTGTGTGCAGAGGCATTTCATGGTGGCTCAGTGATACCACCCAGATCCTTCAGTTCCTGCAACCCACAAGCCGATCTGTTATGAGGGTGGGAGGGCTTGGGACACAGGCTGAGAGGTGGCAAAGACCCTACCTTCTGTGGTCAGTTCACGTTCCCCTGGGAAGAAAGCATCAGTGGAGCCCAGGCACATTCCGGCCACACCACGGGGCCTTCCTTTGTGCACGGAGCCTTCTGGACCTTGAGCATGATCGCTGGGCTAGAATTCCAAAGCCCTGGTTTCAATTAACTTTAAGTGGATTTGACTAAGAGTTTGAACTGATACTAATTGGTTTTCAAAACACTGGGTAACAATAAGCGTTCTGATCTTGCCCACGGACAGACACACAAACCCCATTCTGAACACACTCCTGGGCAGCAGGGTGGCTGGCGCACCCCTTACCTTGCCGGGCAGGGATCCAAACTGCAGGATTTCAGAAGCTGGGGGGGCCGCCGGCTGGTCACGCACAGGTTCTCATCCACGGGCTCCCGGGTCTGTTTGTTCAGGCAGCTCACCACAGCCTCCTGGACACCTGTGTACAGATGACACCCATCAAGGCCAGAACAGGCATGTGGGGGGTGAGCAAGTGTAGACAGGCAGCTGGTGGGAGGTCTCTGAGACTGGGAAGACTAGCTGCGTGTCAGGCAGTTGAAAGCTTGTGATTGCCCATCTCGTCAGGCATCAGTCTGTCTGGAGAAAGCACTCAGGAGTTTGTGCCCCTTAAGCAGGGCAGCTCTCCCATTGTGGGGGAGGCTGCTACCAAGACTGCTGAAATGCTTGAAAAACCACCACCCAGCTATGCAGCTGCCCAAGCTGAAACAGGATAATTTAAAGCAGAAGGAGAGCAGGGTGACCAAAATAATGACCCCAAGACTTCACACATTATATTTTAATCAACAGGAGATGACTATACTTGGAAGGCAGGCCCAGAGCCACATGGATAGCCAGCATTCTGTAAACTGCTATGCATCTGGGGCTTTGCATCCAGTGCTTTTCTGGTTTCCTATTGAATTTGGTTCATTTCTTTAGTGACTTAGAGCTGCTTGGGGTCTTCCCTGGTGCTCAGATGGCAAAGAATCTGCCTGCCTTGCAGCAGACCTGAGTTCCATCCCTGAGTCAGGAAGATCCCCCAGAGGAGAGGACACGGCAACCCACTCCAGTATTCTTGCCTGGAGGATCCCATGGACACAGGAGCCTGGTGGGCTACAGTTCACGTGGACACAAAGAGTTGGACATGACTAAGCAACTAACACAGGGCCACTTGGGAAGTTGGAGCAAAGACAGAGAGCAAGATACCTAATGATGGCATTCATGGAAGACAATGTTCCTACCACTACCCACGCACCCCTGACCACAGACCTAGTAAAATAGGAGTTTGAGGAGGGACTGGCATATAGTCACTTGGTGGGTTTTCATGGGGCGGGAACACATGTAACCTGATAATACAGTGTCAAGACATTTCACCCTGCTTCCCAAAGTCATGACAGCAATAGGAAAAATTCATAGAGTGCACATTATTAGCCAAGTACTGAGGCAAGGAGCTTGACATGCCCCATTCAAACCTCTCAATAACTCCACAAGACTCTACTTTATCCCCATTTTACAGATAAGGAAACAGGCTTAGAAGGGTGAAAAGACTTGCTAAGCTTACAGTTGATAGATGATGAAGTGGCACTGCGTGTGCTTTAGCACTGGAGCTTTAATGACTGAAAACATTGACATTTAAAAATACTATGAGGCTGTTATAGCTGCTGGAGATCTTCAGGAATAACCTACACATTTCTCTGGAATCATTTCAGCAGAATTCAGTTGAAAGAAGAGAAACAGGACATTCTTGATAATTTGCTGTTAGTCATTTATAGCCATATATGTGTGTGTGTGTATAAGCATATATATATATTTATACATTCAGATAAAGATATCTGTTGTTAAACATTTGTATATGGTTATGGCAGAGTATGTGACAACCCATAAAATTAGTTTTATGTATAAATACATATACACTTTCTTTTTAAAATTTTCTGCATTGCTTCATTAGGTAGTACCTAATATAGTACAACTGACCTATCACTTTCAGGCCTGTTACTCTCTTCCTCCTATCTATCCTATGTTCCCCCAAGAAGTTCTCACTCCGATCACAGGCACATGTTTCCCGAGGTGATGTTACACTGACTTAGAAAGGTCACTCACCAAGACCATCATTTAAAAAGTGACATTTTAAAGTCAGAATCAGAACTGCCTTTTTTTTTTGGATTAAGTCTGACAAATCAAACATTAAAAAACTGTCACAGTATTTACCCTGTAGCTGTGAATGTCAGTTTTCTTTGTTCTAAGCCATTTTGTGAGCTTTAAAAATTTAATTTAAATATATCACAGCCAGTTCAGGGTGGAGCATTGGAGATTTATGCTAGACATTAAAGATATTCCATCATATTCTGGAATGCTGACTCCAGGGTGTTCTCCTGGTTGCAGCTGGGATGAGCCTCTTGAAATTCATGGTATGATAATATAGCAAAACATTTCATAAAAAATTATTGGTATCATCGTTGATACTTCCCACTGGAATAGTCTGGCATTATTAAGGTCGTGACGACAAGCTGTGGACAAGGCGAACTACACCATACAGAATCTAGAGCTGTGATTCTGTTCGAAATTAAGGTTTCAATTCATCTGCCGACCTGGTAGTATTTCAGAGATTCGAAACGTTGCTCTAATATAAAAGATATTTTGGCTTTAGTCAGCTATTGAAAAGCTCATGAATTTGAGTTAACAGTACCTGAAGGAGGAAGTGATTACACAGTTTTTGTCTCCTGTCTCATATGAAAGGGCTTGCTTTGAGGGGAGGGTCATGTGTGGAGGGGTATATTAAGTGATGTAACCCGTTTCCCCTTTGTGAAGCCTGGTTTATAGAACTGATGTCCTTCCAAGCCTGCATGGAATGGGGTTGCAAGGGTTAAAGTCTCTACACAGGAAACCTTCTGAGACACATGGAACAAGTTTATGTGACTCCACCGAATAATCCTAGTTCAGGTTAAAAATCACCTTTGGGGTGATTTTTTAAAGTTGATTTCTCACCTTTAATTGCTGAGATTCAGAAGCATTCCAGAGTTACTACCTTCTAGAAGGATGGCCTCATGATGGTTCAGGGCTCTGTTGTCATAGCATTCCTGGGTGGGGCCTGGGGTGGTGGCGCCTAAGGGCAGAGCTCTGTGTAATGAAGGAGGATCTGGGACCAGCCCTGTGGTCAACACAAGACATTTTTGTGGCATGAACGAATGAGATGCCTAAAGGGCAGGGTATTCCAAAGCACAGTGTGCAATTTGGGCCAAGGTGGTGGGAATGGGGACCTGGAGGAAGCGTGAGAGAGCAGCCTGGGGATGGCGGTGTGGGAAGGTGAAGAGGGAAGATGTCTGAAGACTTCACCTGAGCTCACAGTCTACTTGGCTCAGGGCAGTCAGGCAGGCTTGAGAGAAGTTAACTCATCAAGTGTATACTCTTTTCAATGGGATAACTCACTCGCCCAGAAGGACATTGTAAACCAACAAAGAACACACACTTACCCAAGATCTTTTCTGATTCTGAGTTTTCTTTCTTGACAGAGCAAAGAGAGAGGATTGATAAGGAAAAGGGAACAAGAGAGAAAGGATTTCACCTTTTAATATTAATACTTGCTGATGTCAGCTTCAAGTCTTCCCTCAGCTAGACTTTAATATCAATTTTACCATTTAAGAGATCAACAATACAGCTGTTCAGGTTCAGATCTGCTGTCCTTGACTACACCTATCCATTCACATATGGGAAATTAAAATATAACCAGGAGATGATAGTGGGACCCGGGACACAGGTCTGAACAGATTAGGCTCACTTTCCATCTTTCAGAAAATGGAGTTTTCATTGTTTATATCTCCCAAAATAGCATAATTGCTACCTAATATTTGATGAGAACTCAGGGAAATGCAGCCATCAGCTACAGCCTAAATTACTAACACGTTCCTTCTGGTTACTACCTCTACTGGGTGAAAGGTAACTTCTGTGTCTATCCAATTTCATCTTTTGAGATGGCAAAAACAATAAAATTAGTATAACCTCAAATTGATTTAAAATCTGTTAATCCTGCACATTTTTTATTGGCTTCAGCGGAATGATTAAAAATGTCTTCAGCCTTGTGGGTTATATTTTGGTGTAGATCAAAGGTGATAATACCATAAAATGTTACTGCCAAACAATGACTTCAAAATATACACATCCTATACCCGGAAACAACCTAGATTGTCCATTGACAGATGAATGGATAAAGAAGTTGTAGTACATGTATACAATGGAATATTACTCAGCCATAAGCAGGAACACATTTGAGTCAATTCTAATGAGGTGGATGAACCTAGAGCCTATTAGAGAGTGAAGTAAATCAGAGAAAAACAAATATCGTATGTTAACACATATATATGGAATCTAGAAAGATGGTGCTGATGAACCTATCTGCAGGGCAGCAGTGGAGATGCAGACACAGAGAATGGACTTGTGGACACAGGTGGGGAAGGAGAGGGTGGGACGAATGGAGAGAGCAGACTGGAAACTTATCTACTGCCATATGTAAAACAGATAGCCAGTGGGAATTTGCTGTATGACTAGGTGGGAGTTGGGAGGCAGGTTCAAGAGGGAGGGGACATATGTATACATATGGCTGATTCATATTGATGTATGGCAGAAACCAACACAATATTATAAAGCAATTATCCTCCAATTAAAAATAAATTAAAAAAATTTAATATACATGTCTTATATACTGAAATAATTTTTTAGTGTGTTTGGGCATCATATGGATTATATGACCCAAGCATATTTTCACCACTTTGGCATTCTCAACTTTTAACATTTTAGTCAAGATATATTACCGTGGCACAATGACACAACTATAAGTAAGCATGCACAGTTGTTGACAGTTAAAGACCTAAGACATTTCAGGAACTTTCCCTGCCTTGGATATAAATGATGTACACTTTATGTTATACAAATATCTCCTCAGATCCTATAAGCATAGATAAATTGTATATGAAGCATACAAATATTATTTCCAAATCAATATATTCTGAAAACATTTTAAATGAAAAACAGTTCACACACTCTCAGTGATTTGAATTTTATGCCTCTGGTTAGCAGAATGGTTAGAATTGTAAAGATAAAGGTATCTGGTTATTTACATGTTCCACTAAGGCATCTTTTTCCCTATCTGCTCATAAAGTTCACTTGGCTTAGATAATCATAATAGAGGGCAGAAATAATTTTTTTCAAAGCACATTTGTTTCAGACAAAAGATCATGATCATTCAATTCAGATGATCATGGAAACTGGGGATAAACACACACCATCCGAAATCCTGAGTAGTTCCTTATATTGCAATGAAGCAACTGCAGCCACTGGCTATGTCCTTTCCATCTGACCTTTTAACTTGCTTGGGCCCAGAGATCATCAGAGCTTACTCAACATTTCTCCTTCATTAAACATGGGAGAAAAGATGTCCTCATTGTGAGTGGTGGGCGCCCCCAGCAACATGGATGAGTAGAGTTCCAAGAAACTGTCTTCCAGAATCAGATGGAAAATTTTAGGTTTTAAAATAACAGACTCTCCATGAAAACACTTAAGAACTCCACGGTCTGAAATTGGAAGACTTAGAAACAAATGAGAACCTCAAGGTCAAGACTATTAAATGCTTACAAAGTGACCTGATGGAGAAAATTGATTCTCTGCTTGTACTTGTTCCACTATCCATTCCTTTTCAACTACATATGAACAATTTGGGCACATGTATTTTTACATTCCCAGCAATGACAAAAGATGCTTTTATAAAAGAGTTTCCCAGATGTCATGGTTTAGAAGACAGTTTGGGAAATCATTTTAATATAGATATTTTTATACCAGTTAAGAAAGAAACTTTGCTGGGAATGCAGATCCTTGATGTGACAAGAGGGGTTATTGATAGCTAGGGAGGGAGATCTGATGGGAAATCAGCCAGCCTTTCCTTGCCTATCAAAATCTCTCTTGGGAGTATATATGGGAGTTAGTAGCCATATGGTGGTGGTTTAGTCGTTAAGTTGTGCCCGACATTTTGTGACCCCATGGACTGTAGCCTGCCAGGCTCCTCTATCCATGGGATTTTCCAGGCAAGAATACTAGAGTGGGCAGCCATTTCCTCCTCCAGGGGATCTTCCTGACCCAGGGTTGAACCAGAATCTCCTGCATTGCAGGAGGATTCTTTACCAATTGAGCCACCAGGGAAGCCCAGTGACCACATTTCCATTACTGTATTTTTTACAGTAGTACAAAAGATCATAATCTTAAAGAATTAATTATTGACTTAAATACCTTCTTCTCCCACTATTGTTTCATCACTAACACCTGAAATAGAAAAATGACTGAAACTGTTATCACCATGGACTAGACCTAAGAGAACCAGATTAATATACATGGAAACATTGAACACTATTTAAATAATATTCATTCAGTGATAAAGCTTCAGGAACTCTCTAAGTGTGTAAAGAAGTGAGGTATGATGCAAGGACCCTAAACAGAGAAATAAACAGCAGGACTAGTCCCAAATATCACTGACTAGATGTGTGATCTTGAAAAAATCACTCAGCTCTCTGTATCTCAGTTTGCACATCGATAAAATGGCAGCGGGATCAGCTTTAATCTTTAAACTCCCTTCCAGTTCCAGGTAACCTCAGTGTTAACTGTCATTATACATCCTTTCCCTTTGTCAACAGATATTACTTTGGCGACCAGCTGAGAAAGTCAGAGGTGGCGTACTCTGTCCTTGGGAACAACAGACGGTTTTGTCCTCTTTGATCTGGGTTCATACCACGTGCACTGAGGTAAGGGCATAGACAAATAAAACTGAATGTCAAGAGCACTGCCAGCCCCGTGTCAGCAGTGTTTCTCAGTCAGATACACTGAGATATAGTGCAAAATATCAGAATGACAAGTAAAAGTAAAAGCATTACTTGTGTTAGCTACTCATAGCTGACAGTCTAAGAGAGACAGGCCCAGAGAGAAATACATCTGTGTTTCATTCAGTCTGCTTTAGGTTTAGAGTGGTTTCCTCCCCCTCCTTAGCCTTCTTGGACTAGAGACAATCACGGGACACAGCTGCCCTCAGAGAGAGACACTACAGTGAAAGGCAAGAGGAGGGCAATGATCTGAGGCCTAGCCCCTTCTTACCTCCTCCACAGGACTCGGAGCACTTGGTGAAGCCCTCATACTCCCAGTCGTAGAGCTGGTCAAAGTCCTGCAGGCCACCCAAGAGGCCATCTGTCTCTTCCAGGTTAAATTCGGGAGTCTCCCCGTGGCATGGTCCTGCGTAACAGGGGCGCTGGGACGCTGGCTTGGGTCCTTCACATTCGTCAATGGGCAGGTCGGCCACGGACTGAGAGAAAGACAGGAGCACCTGGCACCTGACTATTCGCACCTGGGTCCCCACACCACAGGTGACCGTGCAGGCCGACCAGGCCTCTGGGATGAACCTGCAGTCCGCAAGCAAACAAGAGGACAGGATGAGAAGCCCCAAGCAGGAGACCGCAGGCACCGGGAGGGGCCACATCCCACCTGCCACTGGGGCCCAGGGCCGTCTCAGGACGTGCTCAGGGCTCTGCCACCCTGTCCTGTCCTGTGCTGGGTGCTTCAGTGCAGCCCACGAGCTCATCTGCCAGTCTCTGGATTGGTTTCTTCGTGCGTGTCACATGAACCCCCAGCTGGAAGATATTCCAGCCACAGACCACCTGCTTTCTCCCAGCTTTGCACCCACAGTGGTGGCTCTTCAGAGCAGGGAACTGATTTCTTCTCTCTTGATCTAAATTCCAGCCCTTGTGCCTCCTGCGAGATGTTGGCTATTCTTACACCAGACTAATACTGATACTAAAAACTATAACAAAGTAAGCCCTTAGAGATATTTAAGGAAGTATATATATTTTTTTGTTTTAGTCTGGATTTCAGATTCTGTAACTTTCTTTGCTTTTTTGCTCAATGTGCTTCCCAAGATTTATTTATATATAGAAAGAGAAAGAGGATTTTTTTTTTTAAGTTTCCAAGAATGGAGCAAAGCCTTGTTCCTCACACATTCTTTGAATTAGTCTGGCCTGCGATTCTTTTTATATCTGAGAGAAAAGCCTTGCTACAAATTTAAATCCACAGGCATGTCACTGTAAACGAGGGGTTTTGCATCCATACATGTTTGTTTGACAGCCTTCAGTCCCTCCCCACCAAGCGAAGTCACATTAATGAGAACTTCCCTGAGTTTCTCTAGAATGTAGGACAATATCCAAATTCCAAAAAAAAAGAAAAAAAGACTGTTTTCCTCCAACTAATCAACAATTGCCATGTCTGCAATGACCTTGAGAAGTATCCAGGGAAAAAAATCCCTGAGGGCACCACTAACATTTTCACAAAGTTAGTATAATAATCTGGAGAAAGGACTTTGGAATACAAATCTTAAAAAATTTTTTTTCTATGATCTTACTGCTTTTGCACTGGGAGTCGTGCTGAGGAGGCATGCAAATCTGGCTCTTTAACCCTGATTTTGGCAGAGAAGGAAAGAAGTGATAAGAAGGTTATAGCATTAAGTCCCAGCAAGTGAAAATAGTTCCCATCTAGTTTAGAGAAGCTGAAATTCTAACAGGAAATTGATCCAAGTTTTCAAACTGGAAGAAGCAAAACAAAGTTGTGGCCTGAACCTGGGCTGTGTCCTGAGCAGGGAGACTGGAACAGAGACCCAGAGCCATGGTGTCTGAGGCAGGGAGGGGTCCCCTGACAAAGGATTTGACACTTGCTACCTTTGAAGAGCCACCCCCGAGAGGAGGATGAGGGTCATACACAATCGTGTCAGGAAGGTGGATTAAGGAGGAAGCATCACCCCGAATCATTCCCAAGAAATTCTCATCACAAGGTCGCCTCCCTCTTTCGTTTTTTAATTCCTGACTCCATCTTCTGGCACCTCGGGAATGTAGTAGGGAGAACGCATCCAATAAGATTAAAGTATCTTTCTCTCTTTAAATAATGCTACCTGTAGCCGTCTTTTAGGAATATAAAACCAAACTCTGCAATCAAAATAGTTTTAACCCCCTTACTATACATTCGCATCTGTCTGCCTGAGTCCTGGGACAAAAATCATAACAAAATATACAAGCAGTGAATTTTACAACCCAGGTAATAGACAGAAAGGAAAATATACCCCATACTATTGTATATATGAGAGAAACCCCAAAGCAAGTGATATGTCTTTAAACTTTGATAACAGTGATGAATACTGCTTCTTTAATAATGTGGTCCTGAATTTTGTTTTCAAATAAAAAAGATGACAAGATCTCAGAAAGAACAGTAACCTATTAGCTTTTCCAATCCAGTAAGGATTATTACTCTGTCGGCTATAATAGCCCTTTTCAGTGACCATTACAAAAGACTAAGAATCAGATAGATTTTTTGGTAAAGAGACAGATAGGGAAGATTTTAGATTCTGTGGGCTATGTGTGTGGGTCTTTGTTGTTGCAAAACTTAACTCTGTGAAAGCAGCCACAGGCAATATGAAACAAATGAGTGTGGCTGTGTTCCAATAAAACTTTATTTATAAAAACTGGGGTGGGGAATGGGAAGGGAGATGGAAGCGTCTAAATTTGGCCTATTGGGTTGTAGTTTTCCAACTCCTTCTACAGAACATTTAGTGGACATGTCAAGCACACTGAGATTCATCAGTTCCCTCAAAACTTATTTTAGGCATCTGTCTCCATCTTTTCCCACATATATAAACTTATGAGAATGACAAGTAGCTAAATTGATTTATATTTTACCTCCTAGATTAAAAGTGAGTCCCAAATGAAATCTAGAATGTAAAGGATGCACAAATAAACCCTCAGCTCTCCCTGCCTATAACATGAATCACTTTGCATTTGTTCTCTTTCCAGGACTGGGAAGATACACCAAAATCACAGAAAGTAGAAAGAGATGCCACTGCTCCATGAATTCTCAATTGCCAGGATTGAGACTTGTTTATTTTAAAGCAGCATCTAAATGAAAAAAGAATCATGTGTGTTGTGGGTATGTGTATATTTTTGACTATTTGGATACTTAGGGTTAATCTACTTTATGTCTCCCAAATGAGAACCTTATCAAGTGTCAGACAGACTTATTGGCATATCTCCCAACCCACTCTCCTTAGGTCTTCATCAAATTCACACCAATTAAGAACAATTTGGTCTTTAAGTGGTGCTGTCTTTTGGCACTCAGTTTAATTTCTCTAGTGCATACACTGGATGATATAATATTCTCTCTCACTGAAGGCAGAAGATTGTATTTCAAAAGAAAAATATCTAATAGTGCAAATGGCCAAATGAATAATAACTGTTTTTTCATATGAAACCTTCCCCCACATCTCTGGATCTCCCAACTCTGTATTTACTATCTTGAGCTTTCTGGCCATAAGTGGGAGGAACAAAGGTCAGGGAGAGGGCAGTCAAATGAGCCTGGAGGTTTAACTGAAACATTTAGAAGTTGAGTAGTTCTTGCTGAGTTAGAACCTTTAAAGTGTGACCTTTAAAATGGAGTCAATGTGCTTTCTAAAATCTGCATGTTATTAAAATAAATTTATATTAAAAAAATAAAAATCTGCATGTTAATTGTCTTGATGTACACACGTACAATGTATTATTGAAGTTTAATTTAGGCAACTTAACTATTCTTTTGGTTAGCAGCATGATTGCCAGAAGAATGAGGAATGGCTTGGATAAGTGAGTTCTTTAAGTGGTGGGCTTGAGCTTCAGAAATGATTGATATGATTCTGCATTTAGTTTTCCCATCTCCAGGGTAAAACAAACAAATGAACAGAAACTTGGCACATAAATAATTTATGTTTCTTGACTGTTTGCAAGCTTCATCGTTCATTTCACTACCAAAATGCTTATCCTTTAATTAGAGGTGTAACCACAGTCCCTATAACAAAATAGATAAGTGATAATCAAACTCACTTGTAAAATCCCAAAGTAGTTTAGTTTATTAGTGGCTATTATGGAGTCAGAAGCATGGACATTTCTGAAGTAATAAAAACTATCACTTTATTTATATGATGCTACAGGGAAACAATTCACTTAGTCTCATGTCACCTCAGGTATTATCCACTTAGCTCTAGTTTTATACACATAGTCTGATATTCAACTTTTCTCCTCTTCCTTTTCTCTCTCCTCCTTTCACATGTGCATTTGTCTAAAAAAATCATTGGGATTATTCAAAATATGAGTAGCACAATATAGTAGCTCTGTAGTGCTATTTTGATGCTGTTACGAGCCTCAGCTCATTCTCTAGTTTCAAAATACAAACTGAAACTTGCAGGAAATCACATTACAGATATTTAATTTTAGTTTAGTTTCCAATCTTACAACATTTGAATTATAAGTTGATAGTGGAAAATCCCATGGACGGAGGAAACTGGTAGGCCGCAGTCACTGCCTACCAGGGTCGCTGAGGGTCGGACCTGACTGAGCGACTTCCCTTTGACTTTTCACTTCCATGCATTGGAGAAGGAAATGGCAACCCACTCCAGTGCTCTTGCCTGGAGAATCCCAGGGACGGGGGAGCCTGGTGGGCTGCCATCTATGGGGTCGCACAGAGTCGGACACGACTGAAGCGACTTAGCAGCAGCAGCAGGGGCTGTATATTTATTTTTATTCTTTCTTTGGTGGTTTTAGGGTGAGGGGTGAGGAGGGAATAAACTTAATAGTGTAGGAAAAAATTATCACAACTTTAAAACAGACCCTAAATATTACTGGGTATTCAGTTCAGTGCATTTTTTCTGATTATTGCAAAATTTTTAAATTTCTGAGATTTAAAATAACTGTGAGTTATTTTTACTCTATAAATTGTAGAAAATTGATCATGAAAATGATTCAGGCTCATAGAAATGAGGATTAATTGTGTCTGTGAGTGAAGTTGCTCAGTCGTATCTGACTCTTTGTGACCCCATGGACAGTAGCCAACCACGCTTCTCTGTCCATGGGATTTTCCAGGCAAGAATATTGGAGTGGGTTGCTATTTACTTCTCCAGGGGATCTTCCTGACCCAGGGATGGAACCTGGGTCTCCCGCATTGTAGGCAGACAATGGACTGCCAATCCACTACCGTCCAGTGGATTGTGTGTAGTGGAATGTAATTGGTTGTCCTGTAGATAGACCCATTTTGCATCTACTTGTAAATTCATTTCAGCATTCTTATTTGCCTGAATATGTTTGGCTCTTTTAAATTTCCTTTGAATTGGTTGTAACATCTTCCTAGTTTCTTCATTAATTAATGAAGTCAATACAATCTTTGACAGATGTTTATTTTATATTTGCATGAGATTCATGATTATTCCCATTCTAAAATTTTCTCATTTAACAGTGACCACAGAGGGCTCTGGAGAAGAGTACATTGGAAAAATAAAATACTGTATAAGTAATTCTATGCCAAATTAACCAGAAAGTCTTTTACATAAATATGTCATTTGGGCACCAAAAAATCATTATATGTTATTGGTAAAAACGGTATTTCATATTACTTAATCTTATTTTTAACTCAATCTTTTTCTCTTCTTTTTCTTTAGTCTTAAAAGAGTTGGTTCTTCTGATTTTGGACAATCTTTGAGGCAGTAAAATCTTTAGGAAAAGGTACAGTTACCTAAAATCTAGCTGGGCATTTGGATCTATGACCATTTGGATCTATAATAAAAACACATTGCTGCTGGGTGGGAAAGAAAGTTAGAAAGGGAAATAGAAACACATTCTTTCATCTACTTAATTATTTATTCAATGTCTCTATGAAATTAAAGTTGTTTTTTTTTTTTAATAAAAACCTTCAAACTAGAAAACAAATAAAATGTGGGAATGCTACAAAGGGAAGGCAATTCTTTAACTGTATCACTTTAGGAGTTTTAGAATTATAGGTAAAATCCATCATAGTAAGACAGACTTAAAATGATTATTTAAAAATATAGCTAAAGCATTAAGTTGTTGAGCATATACTTATCCAAGATATGCCTCTACATTCACTTAGAGCCATACCTAAATCATTCCAAATAAAGGAGAATCTAACTTATTGTGAAAATTCTTTAGTCAAGGATACTTGATCTGCATGTGGAATTATAAAAATATTTCTTAACTGCTGCTGTTAGCTTACAACTTTCTGGAACTGCAAATAATTTATACTAGTTATGCAATGCATATTGAAGTCTCCAAGCAAAATTTTGTAAAGGTGTCCAAGATACCACTCTACAAAACATCTAATATCACCACTGTTTTGTCATAGATTCTTCACGTCCATATCACACCTGAATTGGGAGGGTGTTCAGCAATGTAAAGTGCCTAGTAGTATAACCAAGAATAGAATGGTTCTAGAAATTAAGCTGACAAAACAAATGACAATTTTGGTGCAGTCACCAGTATGATTATTTGAAATAAAGTTCAGTGACTACCCCGTCTAGTAGTGCTAACCAGTGATGGGAAGGAAAGACTCAGCTCCCTAATTCTCTAAGGCATCCTGGGAGAGCTGTATTTAGTGGCATTTTCCAAGTAGTTGACATTGTTTTCTCATGATAATGATGCCCTTTTGAGTTCTTTGAGAGGCAGCTGGCCTCTGCAAGAATGCCTCAATGGTTTTCTTGCAGAAATGCTCAGTGTTGGAAGGAGGGGAAGAAAGGCTAGCTGCATTAAAAATCACATTTTCCTTTCAAAGAGACTTTGTACTAGAAGGAAATGCTGTGGGAGATCAGAGCTCTCTCCAAGTTCCAAGAAGCCAGAGATGACTGGACTCTTTCAAAGTCTAGGACCTCATACATCTGAGTACACTGTTAAACTCATCTTGTGAGTCTGAGCCAGCTTTCTCTGATGTGGTTCCAGACAAGACATTAGAAGGAATCTTACTAAGAGTGGGACCCTCTTGACCATCAGGATGTTATTCTGCTTTAACAAGAAGAGAAAAGCCAGGAGAAAGACAGTTGATAATAAACGTTTCAGAGTATTGGCCCCAAATTTTCTGCTATTCCTGACATATCCAGTCTTCAATTATCTTATTTCCAGTAGCATCCAAAGATACCTGATGCTTGGATGGTGCCTTTTTCCTTGAATTGCTTTCTCCTCAACTCACAAGGCATCAAACTTAGCTTGTTTTTGTTTTCTGGTCACTTCCTTCTCAGAATCCTTTTCTAAATCCTCCTCTCCTCAAACTCTAAATATTGCAGTGCCTGAAGGCTCAGTTTGGTGTGGTCTTCCGATGTGCTCATCAGTGATCCTTGGTTTCCAAAACCACCAAAGTTCAGGCAATTCTATGTATTGACTCCCCGGTCTAGACCTTTTATCTGGGCTTCATACTGAAACTTCTTTTTTTTTAAATTAAGATTTGGGATAGGAAGCCATTTTACTCTTTGAAAGGAATAAACATTAATATATTTAATATGTTTTAGAAATTATATAGTGTGTCTTAGGTATCAGTCTCACTTCTAACTGCTTTACAAATAAATGTTAAAACCCAACAATAATCTAATGAGATAAATAATCTAATCAGATAAGAATTATTATCATCTCCATTTAATATGTAGATGAGGGAACAGGTATAAACCACACACCTAGAAGAGTTTCATGCTCTTAACAACTACAAATTGACATCTCTCCTGATTGACATGTTCACTTGGATATTTCAAAGTTATCTCCAACTTAAAGTGTTCAAAATGGAACTCTTGATTTCCCTCCTCAGCATCTGATTCCTCTTCTAACCTTCATCACAGCAAATGATTCAACTGGGCAGCTAATTGCTCACATGAAAAATTAGGATTTACTCTTGATCCCACATTGTCCCTAACTTTCAAACAATTTCCAAATTCTACTAATTCTCCCTTGAAAATATATCTGAAATCCATTTACTTCTATCTCCATTACATCTACCTTGATAAAACAGCAGCAACAACCACCACAATAATAGCTAATGTTCATTGATATTTTCATTTATTTTTTTAATTGAAGGATAAATGCTTTACAGAATTTTGTTGTTTTCTGTCAAACCTCAATATGAATCAGCCATAGGTATACATATATCCCCTCCTTTTTGAACCTTCCTCCCATCTCCCACCCCATCCTACTCATCTAGATTGATACAGAGCCCCGTTTGAGTTTCCTGAGCCATACAGCAAATTCCTGTTGGCTATCTATTTTACATATGGTAATGTAAGTTTCCACGTTACTCTTTCCATACATCTCACCCTCTCCTCCCCTCTCCCCATGTCCACAAATCTATCCTCTATGTCTGTTTCTCTATTGCTGCCCTGTAAATACATTCTTCAGTACCATTTTCTAGATTCCGCATATATGCATTGGGATACGATATTTATCTTTCTTTTTCTGACTCCCTTCATGCTGTATAATAGGTTCTAGGTTCATTCACCTCATCAGAACTGACTCAAATGTGTTCCATTTATGGCTGAATAATATTCCATTGTATATATGTACAACTTTTTTTATCCATTCATCTGTGGATGGACATCTAGGTTGCTTCCATGTCCTAGCTATTGTAAATAGTGCTGCAATGAACAATGGGATACATGTATCTTTTTCAATTTTGGTTTCCTCAGGGTATATGCCTAGGGGTAGGATTGCTGGGTCATATGATGGTTTTATTCCCAGTTTTTTAAGGAATTTCCACACCATCTTCCATAGTAGCTGTATCAATGTACATTCCCATCAACAGTGCAGGAGCATTCCCTTTTCTCCACACCCTCTCCAGCATTTATTGTTTGTAGACTTTTGATGATGACTATTCTGATCAGTGTGAGGTGATAGCTCCTTGTGGTTGTGTTTTGCATTTCTCTAATAATGAGCAATGTTGAGTATCTTTTCATGTGTTTGTCAGCCATCTGCATGTCTTTTTCGGAGAAACGTCTGTTTAAGTCTTTTTCCCATTTTTTTGATTGGGTTGTTTGTTTTTCTGGCAATGAGTTGTATGAGCTGCTTGTATATTTTGGAAATTCATCCTTTGTCAGTATACTAACAATGGAAAATCAGAAAGAGAAATTAAGGAATCAATTCCATTCACCATTGTAACAAAAAGAATTAAATATCTAGGAATAAACTTACCTAAGGAGACAAAAGAACTATACACAGAAAATTATAAGACACTAATGAAAGAAATCAAAGACAACATAAACAGATGGAGAGATATTCCATGTTCCTGGGTAGGAAGAATCAATATTGTGAAAATGACTATACTACCAAATGCAATTTACAGATTCAATGTGATCCCTATCAAATTACCAATGGCATTTTTCACAGAACTAGGACAAAAAATTTCACAATTCATATGGAAACACAAAAGACCCCAAATAGCCAAAGCAGTCTTGAGAAAGAAGAATGGAGCTGGAGGAATCAACCTTCCTGACTTCAGATTATACTACAAAGCTACACTCATCAAGACAGTATGTTACTGGCACAAAAACAAAAATATAGACCAATGGAACAAGACAGAAAGCCCAGAAATAAACCCATGCACCTATGGGCACCTTATTTTTGACAAAGGAGGCAAGAACATACAATGGGGCAAAGAGAGCCTCGTCAATAAATGGTGCTGGGAAAACTGGACAGCTACATGTAAAAGAATGAAATTAGAACACTTCCTAACACCATACACAAAGATAAACTCAAAATGGATTAAAGATCTAAATGTAAGACCAGAAACTATAAAACTCTTAGAGGAAAACATAGGCAGAGCACTGGATGACATAAATCAAACCAAGATCTTCTACGACCCACATCCTAGAATAATGAAAATAAAAACAACAGTAAACAAGTGGGACCTGATTAAACTTAAAAGCTTTTGCACAGCAAAGGAAACTATAAGCAAGGTGAAAAGACAACCCTCAGAATCAGAGAAAGTAATAGCAAATGAAACAACTGACCAAGGATTAATTTCCAAAATATACAAGCAGCTCACTGATGTGTTTTAAGCATTTCTATACATTAACTTGTTATAACATTGTTAGGAGATGAGTATTGTCAGAAACATTGTTAAATGGGCAAACAAGATTACTGGGTTTCTTTCGAAGGGAAGTCTAGCAGACTTACAGGGGCTGTCAAATTCTAAGGAAGTTGGTCTATTTTGCACCTATATAGAGATGCAAGGTTCCTTGTAGAGGGCCTGTAATGATGGAGATGTTTTTTGTTCAAAGTGATGGACATTATTTTTCTGTTCATGTCAATGGAAATAATTTTGCCTGGTAGAAAATACAAACTTTTCTAAATCCAATTCACATTAGAATTTGGTTTATCATTTAATTGGTTTCTTCATAATTCATGAGTTAAACAAAAATTTGACATGTGCTCATTTTATATTTATTAACAGAAATCATGATTTTAACTTTCTAAAGATTGTATTTTAACAATAATATTTTCATCCCCACTTCTAGATAATAAAATTGACACACAGATATTCCCAAGGTCATACTACTAAATAAATGGCAGAGTCAAGATTTAAACCATGGCCATTTACTATAGAATCCATGTACATTAAAATCTACATTCTGTTATTAAGCTAAGAACTCCAAATGCACTAATAGCACTGTATGCTCTGATGGCATTTTCTCCATCTCACTGTCCTGGCTCTCACACTGCCATGTAAGCCAGATCACTGAAGCTAACATCTTGCTCTCTCCTGAACCTCCACAATAGCCACTGGTCTGTTTTCTTCCTCTCTTCAGTTCAGCTCAGTTCAGTCGCTCAGTCGTGTCCGACTCTTTGCGACCCCATGAATTGCAGCACGCCAGGCCTCCCTGTCCATCATCAACTCCCGGAGTTCACTCAGACTCATGTCCATTGAGTCAGTGATGCCATCTTCCTCTATTAGCCCTTACTAACTCATTATTCATGCTGTAGCCAGGAGGTTCTTAAAATGTAAAGCTTTTGATTGTTCCTGTTATATTTAGAATGAAAGCTCAACTCCTTACCATGGTTACATTATGCCATTATCCACCTTCAACTCCTACTATTCTCCCCTCATCACTGGCTTCCAGACATACTAGTCTTCCTTCACTTGCTTAAATGTGTGTAGTTCTTTCCTGACTACAAGTTTTGAAATGTGTGGGTCACTCCCTGGATGAATCTCCTCTTCCTTTCAGTTAGAACAACTTCCATTCATCCTACAGGTCTCAGCTGAAATGTCCTTTCTCAAAGAAGACATCCTTGACCTTGGACCTACTGAAAGCCCCATCAGACTCTCCGAGAGCACTTCTTCATTCATTTTCTTATAACAGTGATCAGTTTTTGATAATCAAGTGTGAACATTTATGGTATAACTCTCTTCATAAGACCAAACCTCCATGAAGATAGAACTTCACATAATAGGTGCTCAAAAGATACATTTTAAAAAAATGAGTGAGTGAATGGATAAATAAGAGGTTAAAGATTGATGTTATGAGTGATTTGATACTGGGTTTATTCTTGGCCCCAGAGATTGAAACCAAGCTAGATAAAAAGGTAACAGCCTAAGACCTTTCCAGGCATTGGCATGGAAAATCCAATAACCTTTTCCTGTTTAGAAGTTTCTTATGGTCTTTTGAGAAGTGAATGTGCCCAGATTTAGTGGCTATCATAGGCTGATTTATTTATATTCTTAGAGCTGCCCTTGGGCAGTATGGGGAGGCCTCAATTCATCTTGATGAGGTTTGGGTTATCATGCAGCTTGAAGCAAGTTTAAATTCTGTGTCTATTATACTTCAGTTAAATCTCAATAAAAATGCTGTTTTATAGAATAAAAGGATTTGGGGGCAGTTTTAAATCAGAGGCTGCCTTCAGTAATTTATACATGATGCTGATCTAACACTGGTTATTTTATAACCAGCCACCCATCAGTGAAGACTCTGGAGCATTCTGGAAGTGTTCCTCAGTTAGAGAAGCCCCCTCTTTAAAACTCATTACACACAGAGATTTGGGAAAAAGAGAATATAGACCTCTAGCTGTTTGTTGCAGATACAAATGGAGCCAAATCATTCTTCCCAAATGAAAAATGAGGCTAGGACACTTGTTTCAGACCATCTTTCTCTCCACTCCTTTTCTGACCTATGTGAACAGAACATGATTTAAAAGTTTGGTTTTCCTTGAGGCTAGTCTGATGATTTAAAAAGCCAGGTCCCAGGGACTAAAATGCCATCAGAGCATACAGTGCTATTAGTGCATTTGGAGTTCTTAGCTTAATAACAGAATGTAGATTTTAATGTACATTCTTTTCCCTGAATGTGATAAAAATATAAAATACTGTAAACTCAGAATACTTGTCATGAACCATTTCTTCTTCACACAGAGCAGAATTAGTTTATCTTGCAATTTTGTAAAGGTTTCTTACCCTTAATTCAACAAGTTTGGCAAAGCTTTCCAATGAAAAGTTCAGTTCATTAAAAATGACCTTAATGGACTTAACATATATTGGTGCTGACAGGGTCCATACTTTATTTTGGCACACAAGGATCCCATTAATTTGTCTTTGCCACTCTCTAGGGCTCAGCTGAGCAACAGTTCAGATTTAGCTCTGGAAGTAGCTACAGAATAAGCATTAAGTGGAGACAGTAGGAGGGGTTGACACATTTAGAACTTACTGGTTTGCAAGAAAGGCTTTTCTAGTGACTACATAAAAATGTCTCTGTCTGCTCTCTTGAATTTGTTATTGATTTTTCTGTTTCAGTGTATGCTGGGAGCAAGCTTGGGAGATCAACTGTATGTAACTCAGAGCTGACAGAGGATGAGCACCTTCCAAACTTTCCTTATTTTTGCCATTTGTTACAGACTGCTTTTTGTTCAAATCAAGGTAACTAAGCTTTGTCCTTTAGGATAAATTTCTGGCTAAATTCAAAGTGAGATGCCTATAAGCGAGTCTTGAAAGAGTCTCAGAAATATAGAGGGGATGCAGAGAAGTGGTGTTAGCTAAGAGCCATGAGCTGAAATTGGAGGGTATTTGTGGTCACTTGTGGTTGTCTCACATGCTATATGATATAAAATGTATGAAGCAGAGATACCACCTCTCTCAATTTCTCCATTTGTAAACGAATGATTATGAAACATGTTTGCTCTCAATATTCTCAAGAAAGATGAATGATACTGGAAAAGGTGCAACCATAGCCACAGTCAACACCTAGACAGAGTTTCCTGCATAACAGGCACTTTACACGTAACTTAATCCTCTCAATATATTTATAACATAGATATCATTATGTTCATTTCTAAATGAGGAAATTAAAGCCTATGGGGTTAAGTGACTTGTTAGGGTCCCCTGTTACTATTGGGGGGAATCCATGATTCACATTCAAGGAGTCTGTCCCTGGAGCCCACACTTTCCACCACTGAGCATGCTGCTACCATGCTTGTGTGTGCTACGTCACTTCAGTCGTGTCCGACTCTTTGTGACCCTATGGACTATAGCCCATCAGGCTCCTCTGTCCAAGGGATTCTCCAGGCAAGAATACTGGAGTGGGTTACCTTGCTCTGTGAGTAATAGTTAAAGTGGTTTTTAATTTGATTCCAGCAGGGCTGTTTTCTTGTTTGAGCACACAAATACAGAGACTCACCACCCCTTCACCAACTCACATAGTTGGCAGCCTGATATATCTGAAACATTTCAGGAAATTATCTGGGATTCTGGTAGTATATTTTTCAACACCTAACACAGATTAATGAGGTACATTTTCTGATATAAGATATCCAATCATTTGCTATATAAAAAGATCAAATAATCTTTCCTCAAGTGCTAGTTTTAGAGTCAAAGTCAGACACACAGACATTTTATCATCATCGGCCAATCCCCACATTTATGTCCCCACAACACCTGTGGTTTCTATCACAGTCTTCTTTATCTCATTTCTTGTATTTGTGCATTTTTACCATGTATTAGCTTAACTATCCTGATACTGGAGCTCAGAGGACACAGAGTAGTAGAGAGAGTTCGGGAATTCAATAAAAAATTCTCCTACACTTCTTGTGAAATCATTAACATGATTGTGCTGTGCATACCCAAACCCCAAAGGTCATTTCTTCCAAATAGCTGACTCGTTTGTTCAATCTGTGGATGACTGGCCAATACGCAACACTTTGGTCACAATCTTATCATGCCTGTGGTAAGCACACACTCAAGGTTTCTTGAGGGCAAGGACTATTGGATTTCTTTTTACAAAACCTGCACTTGGCACAAAATCTGGCCCAGAGCAGGTGACTTAAGAGTGAATTCAATTTCTTTCATTGGGAGATGTGAACAATTAGGAGGTCCAGTATTATCTAAAATACATGATCACCCAAAGAATTTATATTCAGCATTCTGCAGAGGATATAAGGGAGGAGAGCAATCTGGGTAGACCAGGAGCCCAGAAAGGAAGGAGCTGGAAGGGAGGGAAGTCATGATGGTTATAGGAATCAGGGCTCATTCATTCTGGCCAGTATGAGGCTTTCACTTTGCAGGTGCCAAATCAAAATTAAATGCTGTTGTGCTGTTTTTATTGTCTAATTCTAATGTCATGTTCTGCTTCAACATCCTTTCTGAGGATTTAATGATCAGCAAACAGTGTTTACAATTCTTAACCTTAGGTGACTATTGATTCATAAGAAATATATCTGTTTCTCCCTTAAGATATTTCTTTTTATGTTCTATGGCCTGAGATTTACAAAGAGAATGTACTTAAGGTATTTTACATTAAGGGTATGAACAACAAAACTATCTGGTTCCATTACCAATTTTTGATTCCCTAAATATTCTTTGGGGGAAAATATAAAGACACGTGTCACCCAATTAACATTTCTAACCACTTTAAAAAAACATGAATTCACATTCTTAACCACTGAGTTAAGCCATCCACATTCTCAGACAACTTACTAGATATAAATATGGACTAATGTAAACATACTCTTAAATATTATATATTTAAATACTATTTTCAACAAGGTAAACAAGCCATTTAATGACTATAGGATAACCATGGTGACTCTCATTGGCTTTTCTTTCTGTATTTAATTCCTTGTGGGTTCTGTTCACACAGATGCATGACAGGAATTCCTCTTTGCCTCTTACTGAACAGCCCCATCACTAAGCTGATGCCATCTGGCATCCAGATATTACTGCTGCCTTCTCACTGATTGCTTTCCTTTTTCCTTTTTAAAATGGCTCACACCAAGGTTATTTATGGCAATATATTTAAGGTTTGAGTATTGTGTTGCAGCCAAAAAATGTTTTCTAAACCATGCAGTCAAGCTGTTCAATGAAAATCTAATAAAATAAGTCAAGACTTTTTTTTAAGTGCAAGATCAAGGCACAGAGGACCACCCAATCATACCTTTGAAGCAAAACACTGATAAGGGTCTCTACCTGTATGCCAGGATGTGCCAGGGTTAGATGGAGGAATGGCTGGTTAAAATGGTGATGTTGGTCAAGGGGTATCTAAGGGAATGAACCACCTGCCTCCTGTCACTTGTTCTGAGCCATCCAAGTAGAACTCCTGGTGACTGAAATCAATCTGGGGGGATACCTGGACCCCTAGATGCCAATTAGTTCCACCTTCTTCTTCCTGGGATGACTGGATTCAGAAAGCAGAAAATATAAAGAGAAAGTCAAAGCATCAAGAGCCGTCAGGCCATACCATTTTCTTAAGCCTTGGGGGTTCCCAGGTGGTGCAGTGGTAAAGAACCCTCCTGCCAATGCAGGAGACTGAAGAGATGCAGGTTTGATCCTTGGGTTTGGAAGATCCCATGGAGGAGGAAATGGCAACCCACTCTAGTATTCTTGCCTGGAGAATTCCATGGACAGAGGAGTCTAGTAGGCTATATAGTCCACAGGGTCACAAAGAGTTGGACATGACTGAGCACACACGTACTTAAGCCTTAAGCCCTCACTTAACAGATTATACCCTCTAGGTACTGAGTGGCTTATTAGTGGCTTGAAGAAGTTAAGAAAACGAAAAATTTCCTTCCTATTTCAAGTCAGATTAGGGTTTTTCAGAAGACCAGCTGATTAACTATAACAGTGGCAGAGAGCTGTCTTGATAGATCCCAGAAGTCACCAGCATTTCATTTTTGCTCAAGAAATTAAGCTGTCAAAGTGGCCGTGTTGTGTATGTGGCTTGCAGTGGTTGTGCTGTTTATGCACACATCCCAACAAAGACTAAAAGGAAGGTATAAAAGCAGGAGATGGGAAATCAAGTCAAGTGATTTCTTTAGCTTCTACTTAATTAATGAATACAGTTGTATGACCAGTTGTAGTTCTGATCCTTCACCAAACACAAGTAAAATTTTGATGGTTAAAAAAATATCTAGAAAGCTATTTCCACATACTTGTTTGTGGAAGCAATCAGCTGGCATTTCAAGGATGTGTTCTAAACCTGATAATACTCTCATCAGCTGAAAGCAAATGCAAAAACACATAATTACATAATTTAAATAAAGGCAGAAGAGAATTCCGTAAGTCCCTCTCCCGTTTTCCCCTTTCCAGTGCTAGAATGGCACTGCTATTATCCTCAGAAAAATGCAACTCTCCCAGAATCTTACTTTTTGCAAAAGTCTATCTTATATCATACTTTTTTCTGTGTTAATTAAGTAGCAAGGATTTCTATGGATTTCTCAGCTGACATTCTCAGAAGCAAGTTCACTTTACTGTATTAATTTGTAAGGTTTTTCTGTGCTTAATCCGTTTCATTAGCTAACGTGCCCCCCAGCCCATCTCTTAGTTTCAGTTTGGGGTTGGATCTTGTTCATGTTGTCCTGCTCAATCAAGAGAAACAAACACACACTGCTTAAAGATTTTTGAGGTTGGTTGTCAGGGAAACCTGATAAAAACCTATGTGTGGATTAAGGCAAATTATGGCCACCAGTGAAAAGTCAATTTAGACAGCAATATTTCTACATGTGGGTTAGGAAATCATTTTCTGCAGATCGAGAAAATAGACTCAGGCAATATTCCTACCTTCATACTATATGAATCAAATACGTTGTAAATAAACCAGTGTTGCTGCAGGAAAAAAAACGTCTAAATGCATTTCTAAATGAAGCTGTAGCTTCATAAGACAAATCTCACCACAGTAAGTATGTATTGGGTTGGCCAAAAAGTTTGTTCTGATTGTTCCATAGCATGATATGGGAAAACCCAAATGAACTTTTTGGTTAGCCCAATACGTTACCATCATGTGACCCACTATTGATGTTTATTTCAGTTATTCTACGAAACTGATAATTGTATCTTCTGCAGGGCATTTAGTTTAGTGGAACAACAATGCCGGTATATACTTCTATAAAGATTTAGTTATTTTTTTGGCAGTTCAGTTTTCAGTCTTTACTATAGGTTTTTTCTAAACATGTCTTAGAGTGGTTGCTTTCCAACGTTTTTGGCTACAGTGCTAACCAATTTTTTTTTTTTTTTTCTATTTTAGGGTTACCAAAAGAATCTATTATTCAGTAATAGTATCTCCATCTACTAAAGATTTAAAGTTACATATTAAAAAAAAAAAAAAGATTTAAAGTTACATATTTTCTTCTAGTATTCAATGAGACAGGCTAGTGATAATGTTTCCTATTTTATATAAGGGGAAATAAACGATATTTGCTGTTTTACTACAGGACTCTGAATGTTAACTGGAGCCAAAGCAGGAGATAATAGTCCTGGACCACTATTCCTGATTCTCTTCTCTGATGAGTTCAGAAGTGACAACCGCAGCTTCTAAACAGTACTGTTTAATTTAAGCAATGTGTGTCCCTTCTGTGGGGAGAAGAAAGACTTGCTGACAGTATATCATTTTTTCATTATAGTATGGAAAATAATTATAGGTTGCTCCATACATTTAGAAGCTAGTCTATGTGGCATAAAAAAGAATTAAGACCATGCAAAATTATGTTTTTAAATTTCAAAATCCATTAAAAAAAGAATGTGACACATAGGGCCTTTCTAGGGTTCAGTGCATGAAACATGTAAAGTGTATTAAAATGTGGAAACCATATACCTTTCATTACAGCATTCTACAGCTGTCATTTATTTCATTTTGATATAAAAGTAATTATTGTTCTGAGCATAATATTAATAGTACACATTTCCTTTACCCAGCACTAGCACTCTAATTACAATCTACTTCAGTTCAGATTAATCATGCCAAGATGGCAATTCCATTACACCAAGAGTAAAATTTAATAATCTAATATGTGGCTATAGTTTCAATGGTTAAAATTATGTGTTTAACTACTTTAGGGATTTGTTAGGATTAAAGTTAAGCATAATGCATCTTAATCAGAAGTTTAGTGGAAAACACTCATTACAAAATATGGATATATAATGTTGTGGTCTATGTAATGCTTTTGTACAGCTTTCATTTGAGAAATATCTAGTAATGGGAAATGTGTCTAATTTTTGGTATAAGATATTTTGATCTAATTTAAACTTTGCTATATTATTTAACATTGATCATAATGCAATGTTACATACAGAATTATGCTTTAGACCACATGACAGAATATAATGTAAAGGAGAGCAGAGTTTATTTAGGTAAAATAAAACCTAACTGGCTTTAAATGTATATTAACCTAAGAATACACATAAGGAGTAACTAGATCCAATTATACGGCATCTTTCTGTCTCAAATAGGACCTTAGTGGATTCAAGAGTTAATATCCCTCTAAAATGAACTGCTTCCTTCCTTTCCAGGAACAAGAAGGCCTGTCAAGCCAGGTACTGGCAGGAGAGAAGCAAAAAGTTTTAAGCCTTGATATAGTCACATAAAAGTTGCACTGTAGTGTTTAACCACTGACTTTCCTCCACAGTTCTGTAGTGGTTAGCTGATTTTTCTTAAAGCCTTTCCTCAAAGAAGCAGAAAAAAAAAGAAAAAAAGAAAAAAAGCTGCTGCAACTTTATAATACAGAAATAACCTATGTTTTGCTTCTTATCTTTTAAGAAATGTGTTTGCTCCTATATAAACCATTTTTCTGTGAAACAAGTGACTAAGTACCATTTCTTTACAAATTGAACTTTGGTCATTGTACCAATTTGTATTTTGGATTTCTTTTTCAATCTCTTGATGTTTAGGGTGTGATTCAGAACACAATTTGTATTCTGGCAAACAATATCAGATTTTGATTCAAACAGGATGACCCAGAGGAGATTCTAAATTGCTTTTAAACATATAGATTACAATGTTAATTTATGTATTTAGCAAAATTTAGTTCAGTTCAGTTGCTCAGTCGTGTCCGACTCTTTGCGACCCCATGAGTCACAGCACGCCAGGCCTCCCCGTCTATCACCAACTCCTGGTGTTCACTCAGACTCATGTCCATCGAGTCAGTGATGCCATCCAGCCATCTCATCCTCTGTCGTCCCCTTCTCCTCCTGCCCCCAATCCCTCCCAGCATCAGAGTCTTTTCCAATGAGTCAGCTCTTCGCATGAGGTGCCCAAAGTACTGGAGTTTCAGCTTTAGCATCATTCCTTCCAAAGAAATCCCAGGGCTGATCTCCTTCAGAATGGACTGGTTGGATGTCCTTGCAGTCCAAGGGACTCTCAAGAGTCTTCTCCAACACCACAGTTCAGAAGCATCAATTCTTTGGCACTCAGCTTTCTTCACAGTCCAACTCTCACATCCATACATGACCACTGGAAAAACCATAGCCTTGACTAGATGGACCTTTGTTGGCAAAGTAATGTATCTGCTTTTCAATATGCTATCTAGGTTGGTCATAATTTTCCTTCCAAGGAGTAATCATCTTTTAATTTCATGGCTGCAGTCACCAACTGCAGTAATTTTGGAGCCCCCCAAAAATAAAGTCTGACACTGTTTCCACTGTTTCCCCATCTATTTCCCATGAAGTGATGGGACCAGATGCAATGATCTTCGTTTTCTGAATGCTGAACTTTAAGCCAACTTTTTCACTTTCCACTTTCACTTTCATCAAGAGGCTTTTTAGTTCCTCTTCACTTTCTGCCATAAGGGTGGTGTCATCTGCATATCTGAGGTGATTGATATTTCTCCTGGCAATCTTGATTCCAGCTTGTGTTTCTTCCAGCCCAGCATTTCTCATGATGTACTCTGCATAAAAGTTAAATAAGCAGGGTGACAATGTACAGCCTTGACAAACTCCTTTTCCTATTTGGTACCAGTCTGTTGTTCCATGTCCAGTTCTAACTGTTGCTTCCTGACCTGCATACAGGTTTCTCAAGAGGCAGGTCAGGTGGTCTGGTATTCCCATCTCTTTCAGAATTTTCCACAGTTTATTGTGATCCACACAGTTAAAGGCTTTGGCATAGTCAATAAAGCAGAAATAGATGTTTTTCTGGAACTCTCTTGCTTTTTCCATGATCCAGTGAATGTTGGCAATTTGATCTCTGGTTCCTCTGCCTTTTCTCAAACCAGCTTGAACGTCTGGAAGTTCATGTTTCATGAACTGCTGAAGCCTGGCTTGGAGAATTTTGAGCATTACTTTACCAGCGTGTGAGATGAGTGCAATTGTGCAGTCATTTAAGCATTCTTTGGCATTGCCTTTCTTTGGGATTGGAATGAAAACTGACCTTTTCCAGTCCTGTGGCCACTGCTGAGTTTTCCAAATTTGCTGGCATATTGGGTGAAACACTTTCATAGCATCATCTTTCAGGATTTGAAAGAGCTCAACTGGAATTCTATCACCTCCACTAGTTTTGTTCGTAGTGATGCTTTCTAAGGCCCACTTGACTTCACATTCCAGGATGTCTGGCTCTAGGTGAGTGATAACACCATCGTGATTATCTTGGTCATGAAGATCTTTTTTGTACAGTTCTTCTGTGTATTCCTGCCACCTCTTCTTAATATCTACTGCTTCTGTTAGGTCCATACCATTTCTGCCCTTAATTGAGCCCATCTTTGCATGAAATGTTCCCTTGGTATCTCTAATTTTCTTGAAGAGATCTCTAGTCTTTCCCATTCTGTTGTTTTCCTCTATTTCTTTGCGTTGATCGCTGAGGAAGATTTTCGTATCTCTTCTTGCTATTCTTTGGAACTCTACATTCAGATGTTTATATCTTTCCTTTTCTCCTTTGCTTTTCGCTTCTCTTCTTTTCACAGCTATTTTTAAGGCCTCCTCAGACAGCCATTTTGCTTTTTTGCATTTCTTTTCCATGGGGATGGTCTTGATCCCTGTCTCCTGTACAATGTCATGAACCTCCGTCCATAGTTCATCAGGCACTCTATCTATCAGATCTAGTCCCTTAAATCTATTTCTCACTTCCACTGTGTAATCATAAGGGATTTGATTTAAGTCACACCTGAATGGTCTAGTGGTTTTCCATACTTTCTTCAATTTAAGTAAAGCCTACTTAAATTTTAGTAAAGCCTACTAAATGTAAAGAGCCAACTCTTTGGAAAAGACCCTGATCCTGGGAAAGATGGAAGGCAAGAAGAGAAGCCAGTGACAGAGGATGAGATGGTTGGATGGCATCATTGACTTAATGGACATGAGTTTGAGCAAACTCAGGGAGACAGTGAAGGATAGGGAAGCCTTGCATGCTGAAGTCCATGGGGTTGCAGAGTCAGACATGACTTAGTAACTGAACAACTATATTTGGAAACCATTTGTATCCTGAACGCTATACGGTGAGCTCTTGGAAGCTCACATAACATGTCTTATGTATTAATGCATAGTACTGAGTCGAGTGCTGGTATTAAATAAACTAGATAATCATCAATTGGAGAAATTGCTTTGGACATAGATGAAATTCATCAATACAGTGCTTCCCAAAATTTTTAAAAATGATGCTGCAGAGAGGCCTATCAGTGTATTCTAGTAGATCAGTATGCAGTTATTGATCGATCAATCTGTCTCTATTCCTTGTTTTCTCTTGTGAAGCATATAGTGGTCTTACAGATTTCATGGCCCTGATCAAACTGAGCAGTTGTGTGACCACAAGCAAGTGGGGCAGAGACCTGGTATCCATCTACTACCGATCCAGCAAGAAAGGGGAAAGAAAAGCTAATGAGTTTCCTTTGCTTTCAGATATATTTCATTTACCCTTTCATTTTTGTGAGTGGCTATACTGCAAAGCTGGGAGATAAGGAGTGTAAAAAGCTGCCTAGGCTTTCACAGCAAATCTATGCTACATCATCAGATGCAGCCTGGACTTTCTTACCTTCAGCCTCTTGGCAAGAGAAAAGACAAGGTCAGATTTTGGAGAAGAGGGTAGGCACTACATTTGCATTTTCATAACTCAAAAGATTTAGAGAGCAGTCATGTTTTAGAAACGCTTTGATAAATCTCCAATCTGACAGCCCCAAAGCCTCACTCCACCCTTGGTAAGAGGAGTATACTTAGTTCAGATCCTATGAAAGCCTGGGTGAGATACCTCTTTCTTTAAACCAATCAGCATCCAAAGCCAAACAACTCATGGTTGAAAACTTACGAGGGCTCTTCTGACACAGCGGCTCCTTCTTCGAATTCTTGGGCTTGTTTGTACCATGGCAGCTTGGCCTCTACTGGAAGCTTTTCTGAGAATTCAGCACATAGAGACAAAAAAGAAGAGGTTAGAACCAATTTAGGATTTCAAGGAAATGCTATTTTCTCCTCCCCAGTTCTCAATTTTGTACTACCTAAAAGTTATGATGTTGGTAACTATAAATAATAGGTTTTCAGGTTAATTTCTGTGTATGAGTGCCCTTTATTATATTGGAGAGTGAAGTCTTTTTATTATGAAAGTTATAACTCTAGGAGCTCAAAACGTATATAAAGAATCATCAGAGTATCTTTTCACTATTTCCTCTTGAAAAGATAGAGCACTATTTACCTTTTAAAACAAAATACAGTGGATTATATTGTGATATTTTCATAAATTCTAACTTGTTTTTCTTTTGCTTTTTGGCTAACTGTGATCTATGCCATACTGTAAAAAACAAAGAAAACTGCCACTCTGAAATTCTCAAAATGTTGTTTTAGACACCTGACTCATGCAATATCCACCAGAGGTTCACTGACAATTGGAATATGAGGAACTTTGGGTCCACAAACCGTAATTTGGCTTGCTTCACATATTTATCTAGCTTTGGTCAAACAATTCAAAATAAGCTTCCTAACAACTTCCTGGAAAAAAGAAAAAAACTGTGGAGGAGAAAAATAAAAAAAATAAAGAGTTATTTTTAGTTTTTAGAAAAACTAAAAATAACTGCTCCTACATAAGTAACTGCCAAGATTTGCACTCTGACATATTTATTAGGGTCATGTATAGGCATATTTGCCTTTATAGTATGAGCCAGTGAAGCTCTATCACCATTTTATAACATATAATTATAAAGATGAAAGAAATATGTCTGTATATGCATACACCATAGAATTATATAGCATTTTAATGATGTTTAGAGAGCCAGACTCACTACCTAGTTGTGAAAACACAGATTTTACAGTTACCCACAAACTGCTTTTCTTTCTCTGAAGTGGCTGGGTAAAGACGAACAAATGAAAAATGCATTATTTTAAGCTGGGGCATCACTTTTTATCCTCTATGTACAACAACCATTTAGAAAACAAAGCCAGTGAGAAATGTAAAACTGCCCAAGCCAAAAGGATTTACTAACATTTTGAACCCAGCAAAATCGTTCCAAATATACATCCATAGTTTTATAACTAGCTCACCTCTCCAAGATAAAGGAACTCAGTCAATGAAGGTGTCTATGACAGCTTGAACCATCCCTGTTTTTCAATAATGAGCATTCAGCTTAGCATGAATAGTAGGCTTGTAATATTTTACTGTCTTTTTGAACTGACTCTGCCAGCCGTATCAGTGGCCACTGATCCTCCTATATTTGAGGAAGCTAATGATACTCAAGAGCTGAAGGTAATATTCATGGAAAACTTACAACAGGCAAGGCAGTGGGTTGTAGACATCAATAGATTTATTCCAATTTTCCTTTCAAATTATGATTCTGGAATCCAGTTTCATGTTAATTTTTAATTTTAAAGCTTTCAATATAAAAAGCAACAACTTTTTGTTGTTGTTTTATGAGTATGAGGTAAGAAGGCTGAGCGCCAAAGAATTGATGCTTTTGAACTGTGGTGTTGGAGAAGACTCTTGAGAGTCCCTTGGACTGCAAGGAGATCCAACCAGTCCATTCTGAAGGAGATCAGCCCTGGGATTTCTTTGGAGGAATGATGCTAAAGCTGAAACTCCAGTACTTTGGCCACCTCATGCCAAGTATTGACTCATTGGAAAAGACTCTGATGCTGGGAGGGATTGGGGGCAGGAGGAGAAGGGGACGACAGAGGATGAGATGGCTGGATGGCATCACTGACTCGATGGACGTGAGTCTCAGTGAACTCTGGGAGTTGGTGATAGACAGGGAGGCCTGGCATGCTGCGATTCATGGGTCGCAAAGAGTCGGACACGACTGAGCGACTGATCTGATCTGATGGTATATTTCATGCTTAGCCAAGCAGACAGTTTGGATTCACTGTTTTTTTTTTAAACTGAGGTGCAGTTAATTTACAATATTGTATCAGTTTCAAGTATATAGCAAGGTGATTCAATGATATACATACATACATTTATGTATATATATACCCACATTTATTGCTTAATTGATTTAAGCCCTCTCCCTTTTTTACTTGATCAATCTTACTGCTTTGTTTTTAATAGCAAGCAATGTGAATAGTAAATCACACATATACTTCTGTAATATCTTTATAATATCTCACTTCAAGTAGATCTGATTTTTTTTTAGCAGCAGTCTTCCATTAATTTTCTGACTCAGGAGAGAATTCCATCAATACATAGTGCTTAAAACAATTTGCAAGCAAAACTATTGGAAAGACTTGTAGAAATAGTTAAGTCCATTTAGTAGAGTCTAAGTTACAAAGGATAGTTATAAAGAACACTTGGGATACTTAAAAATATTCCAAGGAATTGAAAACAGCAGTGAATACACACGGCCATGACAAGATTGGTTACAGAGCCCCTGTCAAGTTACCTTTGGGTTTATAGCAGGGAGTGGGTATGACGCATTCCTCTTTTATGTGGGGCTTGGTTTTGGGGCTACAGCCTCCGGTGTGCACTTCCCGATGGTCGATGCAGAGGACCACACGGTACCTGAGGCCCTGGCCACACGTCACTGTGCACTGGAAGGAGAACGCAAGAAAGCAGACTCATAGGCAAAGCCTTGTTTACTGTTCCTCACATCCCACCTGAGACTCTTTAAAGGGCTGCTTTTACAGAAGGGCTCCTGGTGGCTTTATACCACTTCTTACTAGTCATGGGATCTTTGTTCTATTTGGCTATTTCGGGGTGAAGGCGGCTGAATTTTAAATCATTTGCAATTTCTTCACTTTGGATTAGTCAGTTAGCCTTTCTTAAGCACACAGTATGTGCAAAGTCCCAAACCAAGCAGTGAAGAGAAGGAGGAAAGAAATGATAGAGTGTGCCCGATTTTTGATTACCAAGACTGCATGTTAATTTTATTCAGTCATTTTGCTAATGATTGTTAGGTCTCAAGTATGAAAAATGCCAGTTCCCACGTGGACATTAAATTTTTTAAATTTCCATCATAGCTAATTTATATTGCAGCATGGCTGATCCAACTGATAACCATGGCATGGAAAAATGATGAAAGGAACTAATTCAAGGGCCAGATGTAGACAGCACCTTCACCTACATGCCTGGGAGCAAGTCTAGATAGAAAAAGACATCACAGCTCTAATCTGCAGCCACAAAGCCACAAGGCCATGTGAGTAACCTGTGGCCATCTCTGTGGCCAAGGACACATCTTTCCATCTCACCTTTCCATCTCCTTTGCCACTTCGCACCGTTTGACACTAGAATCCAGGAGCCCCCCAATTAATGTTTTATGTTTAAGCTGCTGCAGTGTCTTTCCTAACATCTAGACTATTTTTGTTTTAGTTAATCCTCCTTCACCTCCATTCTAAGTACATTGCTATTTTCATCTTTTTTTCTCAATAAATAATAGACATAGTTTTCATCTTAATCCACTGAAGACACTTTTTTGGACATAGACAAAGTATAAGAAACAAAAAATGAAATCAAACTTTTGGTCTGCTGTGCTCAACCATCAGAACAGCTTACACAACTTCAAGCTCATTCAGCCTCAGCTACTCATGGCAGACCTTTGCCTCCCCTTGTTACTTAAGAGAACATTATGGGGAGTGATAGTGGCTTCTTGAAGTCACTTGAAGAAAAAGATGTGTGTGTATATGCATGCATGCTAAATATACATATACATACATATATATATATATATATATATATATATATATTTTTTTTTTTTTTACTTTTCCTACTCATTTACTTTTGGCTGTACTTGATTTGGGGTAAGCCTACTCCAGGGTCTATACAGGTAGGCATCTAGATGCCTCAGATGGAGAAGTGGGGAGGTGGACAGAGTAGCTGGTGGGGTGATGATGCGGAGAGGGAAGAATGGACTTACTCTCCTAATGAACAAAAAAAGAAGTCACAGTTACCGGAGACCACTCCTGTGCCAGCCATTTAGGGCAGTCAAAAATGTTGCAGGGCTGCACGGTGGGCATCTTAGGGGTATACATGCATTTCCACTCTTCCGCTGAGCTGACATGCCCCTGGATGTCCTCCTCCACACAGGAAACTGCCCGGCTCTGGATGCCCCCCCCACATGAGGAGGAGCACGCGGTCCATGGGGTGGCCTCCCACCTACAGAAGCAAGGGGAGTCATCAGGGCAAACTCGCACACTGCCCACCTCCTCCGTGAGCTTTCCCACCACTCCCTCCCCAGTACCCATCAGGGCAATAGGTTCTGAGAGGCTGAGCTCTAGAGAACCAAAAGCCAGTGATTGCCCAAAGTCTGCTGAGTCAGAGAGGATTCAATGCTGGCAAAAGTGTTCTGTCAACCTTGAAGCTCTACACAAATGTAAGAAATTACTCTGAGAACTGTCTACAAGGCCTTCTGTGGGGACCATCACTTACTCAAAAGAGGGCTATTCAGTACTTTTCCTTATGGTTTCAATATATATTCTCTCTGTATGTGTATTTGTGTGTGTGTATGTGTATATATGTATAATATTTATATTATTTTATATTTTATAAATATATATTTGCATCTATCCAACATCTATGTGTCTAAATATCTATCTTAAGACTAAAATTGGTTAATCAATTAACTCTAATAGTTTTTACCTGAGCTAATATTCTCACTTTCAGTGTAATACTTCATTACTTAGCTTCTGGGTACTTTTACTTGAGGAGCTCATGAAAGATCAAGGTAAACTAAACACCCTTTCTCCCTTGGTTCTACGGTCATCAACTTTGGGACTGCATGGATTCAGTATAATTCTGATGTTCAAACTGTATCATCATTAAGGAGCCAAAGTGTCAATATAGGTGTTACCTATGTGTTCCCTAGTTGCTGGGGTGAGGTACTGACAGTCAGCACTCCTCCAATCAAGAACTCCTGGAACTACGAAAAGTTTGGCTTTGGTTCAAAAGCTCATGGCATTGGAATCTACGTATTCAGTGAAGTAAGGGGAAAAATAACAATGTTGTCAATGGCATTTAAGAGAATTTCACTGACTTTTCAATTCTCTCTACAGCTTGATGCATTTGAGACAAGAGGCAGAGAGATATCTTTGCCTGATTCTTCTTGGAGGTTTAGAGAATGTCAAATTTGTAAGAACAGAAACGCAGGGGCTAGTTTTTCTTTCTTGCCTATCTAGTCTGCTTGTTTATGAGGACTGCTAAGGAACTCTAAGAATTTCTCTTAAAATTATGAGAGATACCATTTTAATGAGAGAGAAATAAAATGTCAGCAAGTTGATCCACTTGAATAGTTAAATCTAAAAACACTGCACAGGCATGCCGTGGAGATGTGAACTACCCTTTACATGGGATTTCATGTGTGTTGTGAGCCTGATTTCTCTTTTGCATGAGCCTGGATAACATGTTTCCCACTTACAGAGAATTTTCCTCCACAATTCTCTGTACTGTTCAAGTCTAGGCAACAACTGTTATCTTCACTGCCAACAGCCCATACATGCTGCCAAATACAATATTTTCCTTTGTATATTTCCCCAGGAGACACAGAAGAAAATGTTATTATGGGGAAACTGAGGCCCTCTGGTTAGTCCTTTGGAGAATCTCTGTTCCCATTCAAGAGAAGGAAGCAGCTCTGTAGAGTTTCTCTTCCAAAAGGGTGAGACCAATTCTCATTTGTCTCCATGTAAATCTCTGGAGAGCTGGAAGTGGATAACAGGTCTGATTCAGACTAAAATTAAGCTGAACATATAAGTATCAATTCACATTAGACTCACATTGACAGTGAACTGGGAATATGCTTTTGAATGGGCATTTAATCTCTTAAAACATTAAGATGCCATAAAAAGAGCACATTTCCTAATTGGTACTCTAACATCCCTAAAGTTGACCCTTCTGAAGAGAGAGTGATTAATTTCTGTCTCAACACTTGGACCTGATCCATGGTGTAATTTCATAAACAGTAATAAGTATCCTTTTCATTGTCAGTGATCATGGAAAGACAAATGATGTGAATATTATTCCAGGTATTTATAGTATGGTTCCAGGATTAACTATAGTTCTACATGTGAAAAACTATAATGCGGATCCTTGCATAATAATAGGATTATGTGGAATTTCAAAGCAAAACATCTTTGTTCTTTAAAGAAAGTATAACAAAAGCTCAGAGAGGACATCAGTTAGGATATCTCAAAACAGGGACCAGGTAAATATTTGGAAAATATATATATATATCCAAGAATCTTGCCCTAGAAGAATAACAGATGAGGTCATATATTTTAACTCCTTTTTAAAGTCCATTGTGTATTTAGTTTAAGAAATTCTCAAAATTAATGATTACGTGGAAAAATTGCAAATATTAATTATAAATTAAAGATAATTCATCAGACTGTGTTCTTAAATTATATTCAGATATGATTATAGTCAAAGACTGAAAGCAAGAAAAAACAATTAAAAATTCATTCACTGTGTTTTGTATCTATACTTGTGGTCTTAAACACATTGAAATAATTTCAGTATGCAGTCTTGATCAGTAAGTAGCTGCCCTCTGAGAAACATTTTGAGTCTTTATTCTTCTTAAGAAAGAAGAATATCCATAGAAATATTCATAGAAATAGCTTCCATTTACTAAGGCTTTATCACTAAAGCAGAATATCTAACTTCAGAATTAATTTAGTAACAGAAGTGCATGGGCTAAGAAATATAGTCTGTCGTCTAGTTGTCTTTTCCCATTGTGATGCATGGACAGGCCAAAGTGTGCATAAGACAGGGTGCAAGCAAACATCAAGCATGTTCATCTCAATCTGTCACTAAGAATACATCTTCAGGCACTTGGGGGACATCCGAATATATAAGAAATCAAGTTTAACCTAGGACAGGCATTAGTCACACCAGAGAAATATAAACAGGAGAGATCATAGACATGAAAGAAATTGAGGAGTACCATTACAGGACAAACATCAACTTGATGTTCTTACCCCTGACACTCAACTATGCCTTTATCTCGAATCACATGGCCTTTGCACAGCCAGATACATGTGTCCTATGAATACTTACTTTACAGATATGGGGGTTGAAATCAAAGAAATTTTGGTTCAGTTAAATTGATATTTCTCTGTTTTCATTCCATTTTTTTTTTTTTTTTTCATGTTTGGTTCTGGATCAAACCAGCAAAAGGATACAACAGTAGCATTCTAAAGTCATTTATTGTCTTTATCAATATAGGCATAGGAAAAAGGGAGGGAGCTGATGAATGAAGTAACTCTTCAGTGAAAAACATTTAAAAAAAATCCCTAAGCAATTATACATAGCATTAACCAAGTGCCCCCTTTCTTTACGCCACCATTAAAATGGTGAAAAGTAAGTTTCATGCCAGTCACTGGCAGTATCTAAGTAGAGCCTGGATAACACTTACATTGGTTTATATGTGTGTGCGTGTGTATGTACGCTGCTGCTGCTTAGTCTCTCAGTCGTGTCTGACTCTTTGTGACCCTATGAAGTGTAGCCTGCCAGGCTCCTCTGTCCATGGGATTCTCTAAGCAAGAATACTGGAGTGGGTTGCCATGCCCTCCTTTAGAGGATCTTCCTGATCCAGGGATCAAACCCCAGTCTCCTGCATTGCAGGCAGAATCTTTATTGCTGAGACACCAGGGAAGCCCATGTACATGTGTGTGTATACATATATGTATATATACACACATACATATATTGGAATGCATCTACAGTGAGTGGTGAAAGTTGCTCAGTTGTGTCAGACTCCTTGTGATCCCATGGACTATACAGTCCACGGAATTCTCCAGGCCAGAATACTGGAGTGGGTAGACTTTCCCTTCTCCAGAGGACCTTCCTGAACCAGGAATTGAACCAGGGTCTCCTGCATTGCAGGAAGATTCTTTATCAACTGAGCTATGAGGGAAGCATCTGCAGTAAATACACATTCATGCCTATTTGTGTAAATATATGTGTTTATACATGTGTGCTGAGTGGATGTGAAGAGTGGGAGAATGAAGCATCATTGGGCAGCTGAACTAAAAAACCTCAAGGTCCCCTTTTTGTACTTCAATTCAAATTATTTGAAGATTTTCAATCAAACTTTGCTTTATTTTACAGTTCCAAATATAATTATTTTGGGGGCTTTGCTTAGTTTGAGATGGAACAAACCACCATGGATTATTTCCAACTATTTGTGATCTGATTTAAACCTTGGGTTCTAAACAGCAGCTAACTCTCTGAAGTCCCAGTGAGTGAGGACAACAGAGCAAAGGTCTTGCTTAGCACAGAGGTGGCTTCAAACCCAAGTCTAATTTCTGCTCTCTGGGGGGCTGTTTCTAAGGTGGCAGGCGATATGCTCAGTAGCTAGCATGGTTTTCAGCTTCTCCAGTTTTCTTATAAATATATTAATAAAGAGAATAAGTTCTTTGAAAAGTTTCTCAGTCACTTTAACGATATTTTCTAGTTTTAGAAAATACTGTACTTTAAAAAAGCAATGCAGTACCTGGAATATTCTGTTTTGGAAAATAACAAAACTCCCCTCCCCATCAAATGTTATGAACAATAAAGATATGAAAAAACTGCCTTTTTGTATTTAATGATAATTTCTCTGGAACAAAAAGAAGGATATTCAAAGCCCCTATGCAGAGTAATACCACATCTGGAATTTCACATTTGCGGTATTTGGATAATAATTCAGGCAGTGTTTGTTTAACAGTTAGCAACAGTGCTTTAATGACTAGGGTCCTATTGCAGAGGAAACACAGAAAAGGACAAAGGGAGTGAAAGAAAGACATAACATAAACCCATACACTGTATCTAATCAGAGTGAATTACTGTGTCCACTGCAATGTAATCCAATCCTATCTTAAAACGGTTTTTGAATGACAAGCTTACAGTCTGAGCAGACCAGTGTTATTCAAAAGCAAAGTTCAGGAGGGATTGCAAACTGTACTATCTACCATCTTATTTTTTTACAGAAAAACACAAAATCTAGTATATATATAAGAAGCAGAAGACTGAGTTACTAATTCTAGCATCAGGATGATTGATTTACGTACCGAGGAAGGGGATGGTAGATGTCATAGGGCATGATCTGCTTGTATCCGTCACTGTTAGGAACAATAATGCCAACCCTCTGAGTAGAAGGTACACACAATAAAATAAACACTAAATGATTACATTAAACAATTTTTTAGACAAATGCAAAATAACATTAATAAATTGTCTCTAAAAAAACAACACTAAAACAGTTCAATATCTTTATGCTAGCATCCATTTGAGGATGGGGCAAGTTCTTTGACAGGGCACCGTTTACTATAATTAGTTCTCTGATCCAAGCAGGAAATACCAGGGGAAAGGGTGGTGGCAAGAAAACTTGGCACCTCATCATTAACTATGACACAATAAGCTTGTAAATGTTCTTTAATCCCCCCAATTATACATCCTATGAGGTCATTATGATCATCATTATTAATGTTACTTCCAGATGCTCACCAAGCAATTTTATAGTTACTGTCTTGCTCCTGATGAAAGAGAGCTATATGTAAGAGTATGTACCTGGGGACTGACAATACTACGTACCGTGCATTAGCAAATAGGTAATGCACTTTTGGCAGATCTAAGGACCTGAGTAAAATCTGGAGAGCAGCCACTTGGTTATATTAAAAAGGGAAGGGGAACGAGTGAACACAGTAGGCAACTATCAACAAAAGCACATTACCTACCAAAACAAAGGTAGGGCAGTTAAAATGAGATAATAAAGATGAAACATCTTTTTTGGTGGTCTATAAAATGTGATATGGTGTTAACTGGTGGTGGTTGTGATTGTTTTGACTGTTGTTAGTATATCTGGTGCCCTGGGAAACCTGTGAGATTTAAAGATAAAGACTAAAGAAGCCAGAAGAAATGATATTTTAGGCTATATGGCTAATGGATTCACAAGATATGATATTATAGGCTATGTGGGAGTCCTCAGAGGCCTTTAGGACTCTAATAAAGTACACGAACCTACCTCACTGATTGCAAGTAAAGCCTCCAATTGACAAGACTTTCTTCTTGCTGGGCCCCCTAACTTGTGGGAGATTTATGACTCGTGAATCTCAGATAAAAGGGCTAGAACTCTCTATCAAGAGTGGGAGACTGAGCTCAATCCGTGGATGTCATGTATTTGCTGGGGCAAAGCATGGTAGGTCGTGAGCACTTATTTTACAACTGGCAAATGATAGCAACTTCCTCTTCTGAAAACTGAAGGAACTCACGTATTCTAATCTGGGATGAATGGGTGAGTATATATTTATATATCCATATTCAGTAAAATGTTTATGTAAAAATGAACACATTAAGACTCACTTTGATCTTATGCTCTGATACAGAATGATATAGCATGTGATTTTAATATGGCTAGCAAATCTAAGCTTTTGGGTAGAAACAGTGAGCTAGGTGTACTATGGAACAGAAGGAAAAAAAATAGTACTGGCTGGACCTCATGACAGATAAGAAGGAAAGACGGAGTAATAAAAAGGGTAGTTCCTGGAGAAATTACTAAAAGGTAAGGGAAAATTAAGTTTGAGAGAAAATGGGAAACAAATCTTTGAATGTAGATTTCTCAAGAAGTACAAACATTGGAGAACTAATTTAGTTATCTCACATGACTGAGTTTTCTTTAGTTGATTTGAATGACTAAAGGTATTCACTTGTATGATTAAATTTTCATGGTACATGTATGTGCGCTACCCTTCAGTAACAATGTTCATGAAAATGAATGATGCCTTTAGAGGAAGCTCAAAATTGCGCGACTCTTAACGAACACAAGAATGGGATGAATATTATTAACATTAAACTTTTCTCCATGTTTTTCCAAGATACAGAAACATCCTATTCGTTTTGGTCTTATTTTGACAAGAAATCAGATATGAAAGGTAACTCCTGTCTTTTGTTAGGATCATGTGATCATGTCCCAGTAATTCTGCCTAATCATTAAGGAAAATTTTTTTCTAAAAGAACTGTTTTTGATAGAATTCCAACCTTCCAAAGTTCTTCTACTAACCGAGGTCTGATAGTAGATAATTAAGGACTGCATAGAACTGACTTTGCAGTTATATTTTTGCTAACCCTAGTATCTTTTCTCATGCCTATATCCAGATCTAAATGCAGAAACGTATATGGCAGCCTTCTTTCCTGGAAAGATTTATAGTTATGATTTGTCATTCTGAATATTAGAATGAACTGTTGCAGATCTCTGCCAACTGATTTATTTGCTGATGATATTTAAAATGGAAGTACTAATATTGAAGGAGACAGGCTAGAAGAAAAGAAGGGGAAAAAAGAGGGAGTTATAGAATTCAAGATGTTGGGCTTCGCATTGGACTGATTTAGAAATTATGTTTCTGTTTGAACAAGAAGCTTTAAATCTGGATTCAGCAAAACTATAGCTATATTTGTCTTTCTATGGCATAGGTCATGGTGAAGACTCATAAAATCACTCCATGGCACCTGTGAAAACAGAAAGATATCAAAACAATGGTACTCTGTCCAGTCCTGTTGATGCATATTCATGTGCATGGGCTCCGCTCTCTCTTGGGGTTTATGCCATGGCCCTGGCCTTTCACCACACTGTCACAGAGGGCCAGGCAGTGCTGCCTAAACTCTACTTTCTATTGCTCACTCTTAAGGCACTTTATCTTTCTCTTAGACAAAGTGTACCTACTGAAGAATGATGAAAAAGAACGTCATTTAGGGACTCTAAGAAGTTCTTCTTTCCATGCTTAGGTCTTGCTTTGCGTGTGCATGTGTGTGCATGCATGTGTATGTATGTATTCAGACATGTGTCTGAATATAGGAGGGGATGGGGAAGGAGGCAAAAATAATTTAAAAAATGATCATAAGGGAAAATAGAATGAATAGTTGGTTTGGGGGTAAAATGATTCATTCTCCATTGCCTTCACTATTCTGACTGCTCATGTAATTTCTATGTAGGACAGTGACCCAATTCCACCTAAAGTCTCCCACATCAGGGGTCATGATGGGAAGAAGAGAAGATGAGATGAAGAAGGGGTCACCATGAACTCATGTGGTATAAGTAGAAGAAAGACTCGCACATCATCCTCTCATAGCTCGTGTCCAGTGACACTAGAATGCTCCCTGTCATGACAAATTTATAGAAAGAAATAGTATGCAGTATATAACATGAAGCCTTTTGAACCATTTTTTAATGACATGGAAAATGTTCAAATGCAATGTCAACTGAAAAAATCCAGTACAAAATAGAATAGACAATGTAATCCACAATACAAAGAAAACTCATGTATATATTGTCTATATAATCATTTTTGTAAAGTCTATATATATGTGTATGTATGTGCGTACAAATATATTAGAAAAGGACTGAAAGCAGTTGTTAGTTCCTGGTGTTTAGATTAAGGGTTTTTTTTTCCCTTTCTTCCTTTTTATGCTTGTCTATCTTCAGGAATTAGAACATTTAAGTAAAACAAAATTCAACTCTGAGAAAGAAAAAGACAGAAACATTTGAAAGCATGATCTAAATGGATGAAATGAGGCTGTCATCTCAATTCCCACATATCATTTAAAGATGATTGAGTCTGTGTCCTGAAACCATCTCAGGAGCTATTTTAGGACAATATCCTTGACTTTAAAAATCAAGCCATATTCAGGCTCACACTACTCAGGTGTGAAATTTACTTATTGTGATAAATCTTTCTTTCCAAGAAAAGCCCTAATATAACTATTAATTCCACGAGCATCTAATTTGCCAGGTTCTGGGCTCTTCTGGAAAAGAATCATAAGGAGCCGCTTTCATGGCTGCAACACTCCCTTTCAATGCATCTCTCACAACCTCTTGCCTCTTCTCTGGGGCCGCAGAGCCTCATTTCTGACATTCTGACAGCTGGCTGTGCTCTCAGTTTGTCAAACTCATCGTTTTCAGACAATTCATTATCTTCCCCTGCAAAGTGTCTCTTCTCCTGTGGTCACTGTTACTGTTCAGAACACTGCCCTTCTCCCATCCACCCTGGCTGGGCAATATGGGTCATCGTTTCTTCCTCTCTTTCCCATGTTCCCTACAGACACTGAGTTCTTCCAGTTGTGATGTCTGCCAAATGTATCTCTCTGACGTGAATCTAGGCCCCTTTGCATTATCCTCCTAACAGATCTCTCTGCCTGCAGGCACTGCCTGCTCCAATCCAGCTCACTATTGTCATAGCAACAGATACTTTACTTCCCAGTGATGTCCATAACACCTGGTGAAATCAAGTGCTACCTCTTCTAAAGCCTGTCCTTATGTTTCCTCTCAACATCTAGCCAGACAATTTTCTCTTCCTTTTTTAAACACCCATAGCACAAGCTCCCCTCATCACTTCTAACTGCCTACTAACTTTTAACCATGTAAACATTTTCTTTCGTTTAACACCATGGGACAAAATCCATATTGGTTCTTTTTTTTTTAATTTAATTTTATTTTTTAACTTTACAATATTGTATTGGACTCCATATTGGTTCTTTACTCTATCTTTTAACACAGTTCTCTGCACAGAGGCAGTTAGTAAATAATCAGCCAATGAAATCATGCCATTGACATGCATACATAAAAGCAAGCAATACAACTACCATCCTGAATGAAAGAAAGCAAATGAACAAGGTTAAAGAAACTCCTAAACAAGCTGCACTAAAGATGCCGCACGTCTCTAGTCCCACTCCTTGTTTTTTGCTAGCTCTGCCATCTGTGTTAAGGGCAGACTATTTTAGAGACTGCTTTGGCTGCTCTGCAGGCAGGGGTGACTGGGTGACCTGGGACAGAGGAAGACAGTTGAATGGCAATTGTGTTTCTAAGCTGCTTGGCTAAACTCTACATCTTTTCTGTTGGGCATCTCCCAGAAACAGCCATGACGGTTTTTAAAACAATCTTCTCTTCCCTGTTTGTCTCATGTGTCTTTTCAGAGAGCATGCTGTTTCGTAACTGTTCAACTCAACTTCCCCTGGGCAGTGTTGTGGTCCAGATTCTGGTTGACTTGAACTTGCCATGGTACCAAGCACAGAACTTGGCACAGGATTGGTACTCAGTAAAAAGATGAATGAAATTGTGGGTGGTGGGAACAGTTCTGGCACAGAAGAGAGTAATCTCTCAACAACTACAAGGCAACAGAAACCAATCTCTTCCTAAGCAACTGTTTATAATGGGGGAGGAGAAAAGCAATAAAAAGTTGGAAGAGACTCAAGCATCTGCTTTCTCATGAGTGGCAGAATACAAAATAGCATGGTGTAATGAGGACAGGGGCCCCCTGAGGAACTGGGAGATACAAGCTCTGTTCTCTACTCGGCTAATTCTCTTTCTGAGTGACTTTTGAGTGCATTACGTTTGGACTTTTGCATTGGTTTTCTGCAAAATCTAAGTATTGTATGAAATCAGGAGCTTTATGATGAAGAACGAGTGCCTGGAAACCTATCTCATGGAACTCTATCTTATCTGTCCCGTTTGTACTGGCTGCTGAGGACAGAATTCAGAGTTCTGTGGTCCACAGACTGAAAACCACTAAACTAGGTACTCAACTCAAAAGCTCTCCTATTTGAAATTTGGTTACTTTATGAAACCCTGCAGGTTTCCCTGTCATTTAGAGAGGCAAATTAGGATCTAGAAAACAAGGAAACATTCTATAAATAGGTTAAAAACTTTTTTCAACATGGTACCTACCACATGGTAACATGGTACCTATCAACATTCATTTATCTTTAAGAACCAGACCAAAAGAACCCTGCTTCACTGTCCAGGATTTGAAAACATTTTAAACATATATATTCATTTCTTGCTATAGGACCAACTAATGGAGAGTTTTTGATCATTTGATCCAAAATATCATAATTTCCTCACAACTATATTTCCATGGTTAAATGTTCTTGATATCAATGAATGTAATTTCAGAATTGCTTTTAAATAAATGGGACTAATATTTCCCTGGGCTTTGTTTAGCTCTTCTCATACTGACCTAAGTGATTTGCTAATTGTTTGATTTGAGTAAACATCAGTATTTACACTTACACAAAAGAGGCTTGCTTAATCGGCATATGTGGTCAATTCAAAGATCCAGGGCACCAAGTTTTGCACTGATATGGTTGGCAGTGCTGTGCTGGCTGTGGAGGTCTATAGTGGGCTTAAACCAGATCTTATGGGTTGCCGAAGGCATCCTGCAACACCAGCAATTGGGTGATCAGAGTTCATGTAATACAGGAGGTTCTCTGGATTAGGTTCATGATTCAGCTTTTCTTTGCCCACCCTGACTTGGAGCAGGTCTCATAATCTCTTTGGGCTTTAGTTTTTTGTCTGTAAATACAGATGATTATCTCTGTCTTACTGACCTCCTAGAGAAGGTATAACTGAACAGAGTTAAAGGATGTGAAAGCACTGTAGAAACTTCAAGTAGAAGTAACATTGGCAAGAAGCCATTTTATAGGATTGGTTCTCAGTAACGATAACTGAATTTTGTTGAGTGCTTGGCATCCTGCAAGGAGCTTTACATGCATCATCCTATTTACTCCTTATAGTTACTCTATGACAGGAATACTACATTCATTTGACAGATGGCAAAGCTAAGGCCTAGGGAAATTCAGTAAAGTTAGTAAAGCCAAACTGATAGATTGAAGTTAAAAATGAGAAGGATGATAATACCTGTTCTATTCACTCACAAATTAATTAAAAGAACTCCATAAATAATTATTCTTTACATATACAAAGTGATCATTATTATTAGTGATGAGCTGGCTCGGTGGAATAACTGAATTGTCCCAATAAATGAGTTAGAGCTGATTGCCTGGATTCTCTGATGATGGATATGAGGTCTATAAACCTGGGATGGGTATGACGATGCTGTGTAAACAGCAACAGAATTCTGCTTTATTTATCTCATCCTAAATGCATGAAAGTGCAAATGAGATTTTACAATGGTATTTTTTTATTGCTCATTCATGAGGTTGAGAGAAAAGAAGGAAGTTATCACTTCTCTAGATAATTTGCCTATTTTAATAAAACAAGAGCTTTGTGACTAGGAAAACATTTCATGATACTTTAACTGCTTACTGAATAAACCACTTTTTAGCTCTTACACTGAGTTCTTCCGTTTTGGAGATAGACAAGGTATAAACCCCATGAAGATTAAAAGGCAATGTCTCACAGATGGTTAAGTGGTTGAGTGGAGATTTTAGATAATGACACATTGAGATTTTAGGAGTTGCTAATTATCTTAATTTCTCGGGGTCATATTTATTAAAAAATCTGATAAATATGAATTGCTTTCATGAAGCTATTTCCTAGGAATTTGTACTTTTTGTTGCTAAAACAACAACAGAGGATTATCTTTATAGCCCCATATACAATTTTAGAGTTCCAACTCCTATCATGGAGGAGAAAGCTGATTTTTTGGTGAGTTTAGGAGTTTCTCTGAAGTAACATCAATATTATCATAACTGTGATCTTAGTCATAATAGCTGCGGCCACTAATATTTATTGAGTGCTTATCATGTGTCAGGCACTCTGCTAAGCTCTTTAAAAGTATTACACCATTTATTCCTCATGACAACTCTATGAGGTAAGTAGCTATTATTCTTACTTCAGAGGATGAGAAAACTGAGGCTTAGCGAGAACAAGTAATTCGCCAAAGGCTACTCAAACCAGTAAGTGACAGAACCAGGATCTCAAGCCAAGCTGTGTCGCTCCAGAGCTGCCTTCCTAGTCGCCATGGTACCGTAATGACCACTGTATCGCCACTGGACTAGTCAGTCACCAAGCGAGTGTGACTGGGTTTTACACGTCCACTGCACACACTGCCACTCACCATGCAGATTTCTCTTGCCTCAGGATTTCAGTTGCATTAGGATTCAGTTCTGAGCTTTTGTTCACACTTTGGTCCATGGCCAGGGGTGGCTTATGCAATGTGCTGTCAAATTAAGTGGAGCTGGACAAAAAAGTCCACTTGAACTCACCAAGAACTGCAACTTGGGGTATACAAGTTTGGGCATTTGCTTAGGACTGTTGCTCTGAATTCCTTGAGGGGAGGGAGAATCTGGATGTAGTTTCAGCAAAAACCAGATTTGTTTGCTAATGACTGTGACCATGATAGTGTGATGAGTGAGAGCAGTTTTCGCTTGAACGACCCTTGCCAATTTAAGCCCCTTCATTACTGCCTTGGAGAGAAAAGCAGAAGTCTGTGCCAAAAAAAAAAAAAAAAAAAATCTGAAAAGGTGGTTCTCTGATCTTCTCACAAACAATGTCTTGCACAATTTCCCCCAGACAGCCTTAACAGTCTCACCAGTCTCCTAGACTGAGATATGTATGGCCAAATGTAGCTTTTTTTTTTTTTTACACTGAAAGATACTCAGAAAACATAAGGTGCTTATTAGTGGAACTAAAGCTATGCCTTTTTAGTTTTTGCTGAACCACGGGCATACATTTGGAAACTTTCTGGCTACATGGTCGACTTTACCCTTGGACCAAGAAGCAATGATCACACAAACTATTGCATAAAGCAGCAGGTACTGTGTTAACAACAACAACAACAACAATTTTCTCTCGTGTAAAATGGAAGCTATGATTATAGCATGGCAAGTACAAGGATTTTATATTTGATAAGATTACAAGCATCTTAGGAACTATAGTGTTAAATCAGTGAAGCAGTGTGCTCAGTTGTGTCTGACTCTTTGAGACCCATGGAATGTAGCCCACCAGGCTCCTGCAAGTTAAACATGCCCAGATCTCTGATATCCAGAAGTGACATGCCTCTGGACTTCTGGGAGTGCCCATGTTGGGACCACTACCAAAACATATAGCATATGTGTATATAGTATTTGACGAGATGCCATAGCTCTGAGGCACCAGTGAGAAACAGTCTTCATTTCAGCTAAATGTCATTAAAGTTTTAACTTCACTTTCTCTTCCTTCTCATTATAAGCATTGCTCTGGCTTCCTTTTTGAGACTGTTTTTGGCCTGGAAGCAAAGTATTTTATCACGTCATTAAAGTGACTGTATAAACGACACCAGCAGAGAGCAATACAGCTTTTCTGGGATGGAGCAGCTGGCCACCAGGTAAGCTCAATTTGGTCATACAGTGAGAGGAATTCAAATTCCTGTTTCAGCAAAATGTCAAGTTACTACATGTCACAAACATTCAGGCTTGCTTTTGAATAATGGAAACCAAGAATGCTAAGTCATTGAATTCTATCTATAAGAATATCCTTACCTATGTTATGAGCTACAGATAAAACTGGATTATCTGTGGCAACTGGAAATTATTAGTGAATTTTATTGTTTTCATTATAGTCTTTTAACGTATCAAAATTTCTGAGTTAGTGCATGAGGAATCAGAAAAAAGCCATGAAAACATAAAAATTATTTTGGAAAGAATAGGCTATATGTCAACCATCTCTTTAGCCCCAAGAACGACTAGATGAATCCATCTACAACCATGGAGACCTATGGATGCTGTTGGTGAGTGAAATGAGTAAGTGATGTCATTCATTAGTTCAAATGTATAACATCGACTAGTTACAAAGCAAATTAATGAGAACAGTGAGGCTATTCTGGTAAACAGAAAAATCGGGCTTTAAGGGTTATAGTAATGGCTATCACATCCTGTTTATTTCTGAGTTATTTTGGTTTTATATGTGTAGTAATGAGGAAATTCTTATTCCATAGAAGCAGTTGCTAATGCTAACAATTTTTATAGTTCACCTTAATCTTAGGATATTTATTTTTTCAATTAAACAGATCCTAATAGAAGAACTTAACAATGAGGGCAAAAAGTATTTCCTTTGGTAGTGAAATATTTTTACTATTGCTACAACAATTTTTACAATTTAGCTTAGCCTGAACAAGTTAAGATTAGTTTATGTTTGAGTATACTTTTTGTGAGTTATTGTTTAAAGATACTTCAAAATATATAAAATGAAATTTAATGAAGCAACTCCATGGAACAACAGCTTATAGGCACAGTTGGAAAATCACTAATTTAATGCAACAAATAACTTTCTCACCCCCACTAGTGGGTGAGAAAAATAAGGTCCAGAAGGGTCTTTTTGCTGTCCATGGTACTTCCCAATCTTGACAGGGAATAAATGTGGCTACCTAAATGGGATTTTGCTTTCAAATAATAGGCTAACAATCCTAGTATAATACAGGAAAAGTAAAGAACTATCTCAATGACTAATAAATTTCTTTTGAAATGCCAAAATATGTGACTTTATCTGTTGTAAATACATCTTGTGTTTTCCCTTTTAGGGGCTTCTAAGTTTGGACACAAAGGGGTTAGTTTATTGTCACCAACAAAGGTGTTGGTTTAATGTCACTAGAAAAATCAAAGTGTTAGTTGCTCAGTCCTGTCTGACTCTTTGCGACCCCAGGGACTGTAATCTGCCAGGTTGCTCTGTCCATGGGAGAATGCATGGGATTCTCCAGGCAAGAATACCTGGAGTAGATAGCCATTCCCTTCATCAGGGAATCTTCCCAAACCAGGGATTGAACCTGGGTCTCCCACATTGCAGGCAGATTCTTTACCATCTGAGACACCAGGGAAGCCCTTAATGTCACTATTAGACAGTTAAATCTATAGTTAGAAAACAGTTCCTTGAGTGCTTGATTCTGCTATGTCTGATGGGAAGGCAGACTTATTTTATTGAGTTTCTTTAACTCCTTTTCTCAGACTATCACTTCTTATTTTCTCTCGAAATTCAGAAAGGTTGTTCTGATCCTAGGTGTGTAAATGAGTTCAGTGAATTTCATAGCAATTGTGCACTATCTTACCCTCAGACTAGAGTATCTACATTTCCTAAAGCAGTTTCCTCTTAAACTTCTCTTTCTGCTCAGTCTTAATTTTTACAGCTTTGTTTAATTACCTCTGTAATAAAAAAGCAGCATCCTGATATTCACTTCTTATTTTTCTTTTCTCCTTTTCCCACTTCTTTCTCTCTTTTTTAATAGCCACCTGTCCCAACATTTATACATGTGCTGTATTAGATGTTTTAAAATAACACAGACATAGAAAAAGCATCAATTTTACAAAATTCCTTCAATGTAGAATGGCCTTTTGCTCTTGAATAATAAGAAATAGGCCAAAAATATTACTCCAACAGAAGATGGGTAAAAATCAGAAGCCAGAAGAAAATGAGTAGATTTTTTCTGACTATAAACGTGTTTCTTAAAATTGTTAAAAAATACTTTTATTTCACAGCTGTTTTTTATGACCATCTCTTCACTGAAGTTTTTTTTTTTTTTTTTTGAGTAGAGGGGAAAAGCTTTATATGCAATTATGGGAAGGGAATCCTTCATTTCTCCTAGAAATACACATATACATTTTCTTGGAACTATATATAAGAGCTTCAGAATCTCTCTATGGCTAAGTCAAACTGTTTGAATTGAGATAATTATGCTTTTCACTCACTGGTCCTCCTGGTATAGATATGGATAAAGATGCATATAATAAGTAGAAAACTTTAAACTAGGGTTGAATTGCATGAGTTAGAATTATCTTGGCTAAAAATACCTCATATCCTTAATATTTCCAAAATAAAGAGGTCCAAGCAAAATTTTCTTACCTCATTTAGTTTTTATACCATATCCAATCTTTAAAATGCAATTTTCTGGTGGAATATGAAGCAAAGTTAAACTTCACCTAAATTATATATTTATAAAATATCTATTCTTCTGTTTCTTTAATGAAAATCTGTTATTTTGAGCTCCCTTTTCCAGCTAGCTAGTATGATTTCTATGAGTAAATTAATATTAGAAATTTCATATAACATGTAGAATTAAGAATTTCTGAATGTGAGGCAGAAAGAATACAAGAAAATATACTTTAGAAAATTAACAGCAGAAAACAAAAACTCAAATTGCCTACAATTCAAAGGTAGAGTAATTTTCATCCACTTGGCTCATGTAGTAGTTCACCTATTCAAATTTTATGAATATATAATTAGTAAGCTATTATTTAAAAAAAAAATAATTGAGGTGTTCCTCAGAAATCCAAGGCTCTAGGAAAGGATTCCCTATCTTTCGGTCTACATGATGAGTTTTGTAGAAGAGTTTTCATACATCCTCTCCCACTTGTTGAGGATGAGTAAGCCATATTAACAAAGAGAATTACCAGGAAGTGTTGAAATTAAAAAAGCAAATGTTCACTATGAAAAGATTCCTGACCCATACTTCTATGACTACTTATCATCTGGAATATTTCATTCATCAGTCTGATTCTTGATCCTGCAAATAACTGAGGGCCAACTATGGTTTCCCCAAAGTAAACATATGTGGAAGGTGTCAAGTGTTTTTTTAGGGCTTCTAATTAAAAAGATCTTTTTAAAAAACCTATTAGAAATAAGCCCTGCTTTCTATTCAACAAAGGCTGAGCTTATTTAAATGTGGAAGAACTGTTCTAAGGCTGATTTTTATTCTGGTTCACTGGTGTGGCCCACCACAGGCTAAATAGGGTCAACTGTGACCCTGAAATATGGTCTGCTCTGATCATCTCAAAGAATCCTGAGAACACTGTACCATCACGTTTGTTAAGAGTAGAAACAAGTAACCAGAATGGAATGAAATCAGAAGACAAAATGTCTCTGCAGAGTGCTTTACCTGCAGCTCTATCAATGGAAAACCCGTGGACCCTGAGGTGGCATTCTACAGCAGCAAGAGTAAGAGGCATGGGTCCTAATAACCCATGACTAAAAATGGACACTGGGCAGCAGCACTTACTTATTTTAAACTAAATGCTTTTTAATTCAAGAAGCTTATTTGAACTTGATTTATGTTTATAGTAAATAAACTGGTAAATGTGACTGACCTGGCTGGACAAGGATCCAAGTTGCACTCCTGAAGCTTAGGCTTGGGTTTGATGTTCTCAGGGTAATAGTGACAGTACTGGTCAGCAACCACACGGTTGCTCCGAAGATCGTAACACTCAGCCGATGTTAGCTGGTAACCTGTGGTATCAAGCCATTCGGGCAAGTTTCAATGTATACATCAATGCAATGTATTCCCTTAGGCTATTTTGCCCATTTCATATTAAAGAAAATTCTTTCCCAGTGCTCCCAGTCATTTCCAGGACCAAAGAGAGATAAATGGAAGGCTCATTAATTTTTACAGGTCTCAAATGCTATGTTTTCCCCAACTTTTAATAATTAAATGATACCATAGGGTTTGAACTACATAAGGGTAAAGCTATAAGACTACTGTAAGAACTATTTTTATTAATTTGCTTTATATAATCTAAAAGTCTAACATAGAATTCTGTATCCAAAATTCTGTATCCAGATATTTATTTACAAACCATCTCATGTAAGGATGCAAAACTGCCTCCCTTGTACTTGGGGCATCAGGGTGAATAAACTCTCCCCCCAAAAAAAATTAATCCCAACATTGTTCCTCTTGGTCAGTGGTGACCCATAATATAGAATCAGCTACCTACCTGGAAACATGTGTTTTCCTTTGCCTAAATTCAACCTGAATGGACTGAATGGATATGAATTGATGACCAAGACCTAAATAGTGAAATCTCAAGTTTTCCTATACAACCAAAACAAAACCAAAAACTTCCTACTGTTCAACTTTTGTTTCAAAATCCTTTGCCATTTCTAATTGTGTAGCCAATATTTATTGATTTACATGTGCAAATTTCCACTGTTTAGAGAAATCCTCTTTTTTTTAAAAAAAAAGAAATTGTGCTGCTGAATAATACTGAATTCTACTCACAATATGTATTACTTTTCTTACCTGCCTCTTTTTCATTCTGTGAATTTCTGGTGGTATGGTGATGAAGACTTAGATTCTTGGGGTGAAAAGTAAACGTGCATAGAGTATTTTTTAAAGTTAGGGCTTTCGTATCAGTGTAACCTTCATCAACTCCAAAATATATTCCCCCTGGACAGTGGTTGAATACTGTTGTTGTTAAACACGTGTTAGAAAGTCAGATTTAGCGTGGTTAAAAGTCTAGCAAAAGATTTCAGGAAGTCAGAGGGAGACTTATAAACCAGATTTCCTGACTTGAGGCTGTGTTCTCAGACCACCCACAAAAATTAATTGTTCATTAAAGACCTAAATAAAGAGCTTTTAACAATTTTACTGTCAGGATGAAAAGTATGGAAAGTAATGGCTAAAAACACATGTTCCACTTAATTTTTTCTCTCATAAGAAAATAAAAAAGCAAAATGATATTTTATAAAAGTAAATATACTTCTGTTTTTCAATTACATTATGCTTCAAGCAGATAATCTGATGACAAGTTAATTATTTTATAAAGTTTCCAGAAAACCATTTCTACTTAAGGATAGAATTTTATCATGTAGTAAAATGTGGGCACAAGCAGTAAGTAAACACTGAATGTGAGATTATGATTTTTAAAAACCATAATTTGTCAGCTTAAAAATGCAGCTGGGAAGCTCTTCTAGAGTGTGTGAAATGAAAACTTAGAACAAAAACGAAATGAAGGACCAAAATGGTCAGGTAATTGTGTTTTCTAAAGTTTCACAAGGTATTTGATGTAGCAATTCTTAAGACTTAGCAAAATATTCAACTAGTTGAATCTGGAACTAGAAACATATAAAGGAATTCAGAGATCATTTCCTCAGAGATTTTCAAACTACGGTCCATGAAGTGTGAGGGAAGTGTTAGTCACTCAGACGTGTCCGACTCTCTATGACCCCATGGTCTGCATAGCCAGCCAGGCTCCTCTGTCCATGAAATTCTTCAGGCAAGATTACTTGAGTGGGTTGCCGTTCCCTCCTCCAGGGGATCTTCCTGATCCAGGCATCGAACCTGGGTCTCCTGCGTTGCAGGCAGATTCTTTACTGTATGAGCTACCAGAGGCTGGTTTCTACATCCTTCAGATCTCTGAGCAATGTTCCTTTATCTGGCTTCCTAATACGATTTCCTTTGAGGAAAGGGTTTGAGAGCTCAACACATTTGTGAACTGCTGCTGGTTCTACTTCTTCATTTAGATGTGAGGAAAATAAAGCCCAAAGTGTTTGACTTATATATGAATCTAACATCAATTGTCTTATTATATAGTAAGCCATTATCAAGGTTACTGTAATTGCACTGCAACAGCAGCCCTGTGTGAAACTGTCACAACAGGCCTATTATTGAAGTGCTATTCTCTCAAAACATGGTTTTTATTAAAAAAAAAAAGAAAAATAATTTCTTAGATTTCTTTTTTTGAAACTGCTTCCTGTGTTAGTCATTAACAGGTATATCAAAACAACGTATTCCCATAAACATCAAAGTAATTGGCACTTTCTTCTTAAACAAAGTAATTTTCTATGTAGCACAGACAGAGTGACTGGAAACATTATTTTATTGAAATGTTTAAAATGTTGAATTAATAATTATGTAACAACCAAGGGAAAACACTTATTTTTAAGGTAAAATCTAACACTGCTCTATAAAACCTCATTTTCAACTCTTTGTTCACATTATGTAGACATAGGTAACACAGCTGAAGATGACTTATATGTTCTTATAGTTTTATGAGAATTAATGGATAGTCATTTGTCTCCATTTTGAGGTACTATCCTTTTTTCTTGTCAAAATAATACAGTTATACATGTGTGGATTAGTTACTTAAACAGTGCCAATTAACAGGCTTTCATGAAGATGGAGCTAGAATTTATTTCATGTGCTCATTTTTAAAGGAACAGACATACAATTTTATAACCGTTAAATTACCAAAATTTTCAAAAAGGTACTCCACAAATAACTGGCTCACTTGGCAATAAAACTAAAATATTCATAGACTGCTGATTACCCTTCTGGAAAGAATTCTGGTAACATATGCCAATAGCCACAAAAATTCTGAAACTCTTATGAGTTTAGTCCAAGGAAATAATATGAAGGGAGAAAAATACTTAGGTATTAAGCTATTCATTACATTATAAAAGAAAAGTTTAAATGAAATGAATGATCTTCTGTAAGTATATAGTTAAATAAATTATTATAAAATAATCAAAATAAATTATTATGTAGCCATTTAAGTAATCATTAAAGAAAAGAGGTGGGGAGGGAACCTTTTCCAGTAACACAAAATGCTGTTCATGTTACAGACATGATGGAGCAGAGATTGGAATTCATCTGGTGACTTTTCAGGAGAGATGTGTTTTAAAGTATACATGTATACCTGTGGCGGATTCATTTTGATATTTGGCAAAACTAATACAATTATGTAAAGTTTAAAAATAAAATAAAATTTAAAAAAAAAGGAAAAAAAATGAAGTATAAATAAGGCAAGTGGCATTCCTTTTATTGCACGGATGATGGGGTAGAGCTGAAAAAGAACTGAGCCTAAGTCTACAGTACATTGATTTTTTTTTCCCTAGTAATAAACTATTTTCTTTAAATTAATTTCTGATTCTTCTTAGATACATCATGTTACGCAGAAGACCTGACAAACAATCTTCATCTGTTTCCTGAATAGATAAGTTCATTCAGCCAGAGGAATAGTTTGTTCTCAAATGAACAGAACTGCCTCCAGACTAAGTTGTTGCCAGGCCATGATATTGCTTGTTCTGAACTTTAATGAATCAAGGAAAGAAGGAAAGACTATTTCCTCTGATGGGACTCTACAGCCAGAAAACGTGCATGGGGCATCTAGACTGAGATATCTACCTCATGGGAAGGCTTCAGGACTTGGCCCCATTGAGATGAAAGAATCTGGTCCACACAGCACTTCCATATGCTAAAGCAACTCTATTCTTAAAGCAGCTGAGTCTTCCCTCATGGACGCCAAGAGCTTCTAGACTAAGTGAACAGCATTACCTCCTCCACAGGTTGCTGAGCAAGGAAAGAAGTCCGTCTCCCTCCATCGGTGGATGATAGGCTGATAGAAGATGAACTGGACTGTACTGTTCTCAGGCCCCGAGCTGCGAATCTGTAGGAGACAACGGCAAAGCACAGGAACTAGTGTGATGGAGGGGTGCCCTCTGGGCTCCTTGTAGCTTGGACAAGGATGTGTGGTAGTGATGATGGTCTCAGGTTGTGTCAAGGACCACACTGGGAGAGAAGGGGCAATGGCAGCTTCACCCATCTTACCATCTAACCAGCAAATGGTCCTTGCAGAAACCATCACTATCGTCACTTCAGTTCTGCGGCCACAGAACAAGGTTTCAACGTGTGATTCTAGCAAGTGTATCCGAAGCCACTGACTCCCTCACCCTCTTTTAGTTTCACCCTCTCTGGTACAACAGGTAACATTATGTGAATTTTTCAATGTAGGTTCAGAAATAGATAATTTGTTCTAAGAAAATTATAAATGCAATCTGCTTCAAAAAAACTAAAGGTACTGTCACTGTTCAAGAGAAATAAAGAGCTAAAGAATTAAGTAGCTCCTCTCACTCTGAGACTTCCCTGGTGGCTCAGACAGTAAAGCGTCTGTCTACAATGCGGGAGACCTGGGTTCGATCCCTGGGTCGGGAAGATCTACTGGAGAATGAAATGGCAGTCTACTCCAGTACTATTGCCTGGAAAATCCCACGGACGGAGGAGCCCGGTAGGCTACGGTCCATGGGGTCCCGAAGAGTCGGACACGACTGAGCGACTTCACTGTCACTATCTCACTCTGAGACATACTGCGAGTTTCCTGGCAATGGTGTGATTGATAGATCTTAATGTGCAAAGTTACCAACGGTAAGCTCACTGAAATGTAAATTCCTGAGTTCAAGCCCAGAGATGCAGGCAATTTAAATGTAGAGAGTCCAGAAGTCAAATTTTGAAAAGCACCAACTTACATTACAAAATCATTTATTTCAAATAAAACAGGTGTTTATGGAAATTATAGCTCTTTTGTTTTTTTAAAAGAGGGGAATGTGAGGCAGTTCTTTCAAACTCTTAATAATTCTTTAATAGTTTAAAAATACAGGTTGAGGAAACAAAGTCAAACTGAAAGAGAAGGAAAAGTATCCAACAGGAACAATGCACTGCTTTTACAAAGACAAATGACATACAGTATTTGAACAGTTGGGCAAAGGCAAGGCTTGGGCTATTTCTTATACTGAAGGAAGGTCTATGGAAAGCCTGGTGGACCACCTTCTACTCCAACTCCATCCTGGCAGTTAGAGGAGCAACAGTCCACAGATTCATGTCCCGTACGTCTTTGCCAATGTTTTCAAGCTTAGCATTGTTCCAACTGCCCTTTACCTAGGAAAAATTGATGGGTTTGGGCTTCAGCTTTTTTTTTAAGATAGCCTTATTTTATTTTGCTACTGAGTTTAGAAATGATTAAGCACCTAGGATGCAAAGAAAGAAGGATCAGGTGCTAACCCCTGTATCAGTTTTTGGCACTGGGATGAGAATATGAGATGTTCCTCAGAAAATCTAGGAGCATTGCAAAGGGCAAAGATGAGAGGAAAGCTATAGAATATCTCACATTATGCGAGGATTCTGACCCATGGAGCATCCCAGTTTTTCCTGATTAAAATAAACATTGATATGATTCCCTACTTTAAAGCAAAAACAGCTGAAGCAATACCCTGTCTTTCACAGAAGGGGAGCATGGCCTACAGATTAGTATTTTTCAGTCTTATGTGTCAGATACAGGATATCTAACTGCTTGTTTCAGTTCAGTTCAGTTCAGTCGCTCAGTCATGTCCGCCTCTTTGCGACCCCATGAATTGCAGCACGCCAGGCCTCCCTGTCCATCACCAACTCCAAGAGTTCACTCAAACTCACATCCATCGAGTCGGTGATGCCATCCAGCCATCTCATCCTCTGTCATCCCCTTTTCCTCCTGCTCCCAATCCTTCCCAGCATCAGAGTCTTTTCCAGTGAGTCAACTCTTCGCACGAGGTGGCCAAAGTACTGGAGTTTCAGCTTTAGCATCATTCCTTCCAAAGAACATCCAGGACTGATCTCGTTTAGAATGGACTGGTTGGATCTCCTTGCAGTCCAAGGGACTCTCAAGAGTCTTCTCCAACACCACAGTTCAAAAGCATCAATTCTTCTGCCCTCAGCTTTCTTTATAGTTCAACTCTCACATCGATACATGACTACTGGAAAAACAATAGCCTTGACTAGACGGACCTTTGTTGACAAAGTAATGTCTCTGCTTTTTAATATGCTGTCTAGGTTGGTCATAACTTTCCTTCCAAGGAGTAAGTGTCTTTTAATTTCATGGCTTCAATCACCATCTGCAGTGATTTTGGAGCCCCCCAAAATATTCACTTAGGTGGCTACAAATACTTAATATTGGTATAGTTGTCATTCTATTGCCTTTCTCTTCCATTTGTAAACTCTGCAAAGGCAAGTATCATTCATCTTGCATACTCCTCTTTCTTCAGCGTCATCCACAGTGCTTGGCACACAGCAAGTATTCAAATAATTGCTGAATGAATGTATGAATGAACCAACCAATGAATGATACTGATTATGGTCCTTTCAAGCATTTTCAGAATTGCAAACTATTATTTGTGACAAATTCTTGGAAGCCTTACAGCTTCTTGAGAATTTGGTGGCAAGAGTGGTAAAGAACCCACCTGCCAATGCAGGAGACATAAGAGATGCAGTTTTGATCCTTGGATTGGGAAGGTCCTCTAGAGGCAGGCATTGCAACCCACTCCAGTATTCTTGCCTGGAGAATCCTATGGACAGAGGAGCCTGGCAGCCTACAGTACATGGTGTTGCAAAGAGTTGGAGACGACTGAGGCAACTTAGCACAAACTGCGAGAATATCCCCAAATTAAAATATAGTAGACTGAGGCATTTGGGCTCCCCTGGTGGCTCAGACAGTAAGGATCTGCCTGCAATGTGGGAGATGTGGGTTCGATCCCTGGGTTGGGAAGATCCCCTGGAGAAAGGCATTGCAACCCACTCTAGTATTCTTGCCTGGAGAATCCCCATGGACAGAGGAGCTTGGAGGGCTACAGTCCATGGGGTCACAAAGAGTTGGACATGACTGAGCAACTAAACACAGCACAAAGGCATTCAATGAAGGTTACATTTTTATATACATCTTGAAGTTTTCTTGAAGATGCCAATCATTTCTTTTCGATAAAGTGTTGGTAAAATTGATTATGTTGATAACATTCATAAAAAGAAGCAGATTGTTACAACATAGCCCTTGCCCAATAGTACTTTCTGCCCTCCTATGAAAGCTATCGCTTTAAACAGGATAGTAGCAGAAAAGGCTTATAAAAATGCTAGTTATTATTGGAATAAAACATAGACTCAATTTTTCCACTGTTTTAACAGTTGGAAATGCTAAGATTCGAGGTTATTCAGTAAAAATAATGAAAAAAAATGTTAGCACCCAACTTTATTTTTACACTTCCTATAGTGTTTTCTAGTCCTCCTAGAATGCCAGACCTCAGTACTGGGAGACATAGATAACAGTTCAGCCCACAGGCCCTTGGCTCAGGGTTGCATGAGAGATGTTGGCTATGGATTTACTGCCCAAAGTACTTGAGTAGGGTAGTAGATCAGAGATGCTTCTTTGGAAATAATAACTGTAATGCTGGCTAAGGAACAAAGAGGTGGAAGCAATGTGTCAGGACTAAGATGCTGAGGCAGGGCAAACTAAGGTCTAATGGAAGGCTGGTCTCGGCGCTCATATGGAGAAGGAGGGCAGAGAACTGAGCAGAGTGGAGCCAGAGGAGGCAGGACTGGACTGGGGCCTGCCACTCTCAGTGTCAGAGAAAGGTGAGGAGTTGGTTCTCTGACTCTGTCTTCAACCTAGCTGTACCGTTGGTAAAACAAGGTGGGGAACTCAACAAGAAATGCAGTATACAGTAATTAGAATTGACTGGCATAAAGGAGCATATTTATTGGAGGAATCACTACCTGTAAAGGTTGAGTAGGAAAATGAATCACTATTCATTACATACTTCTTTTTTTCCCCCATAGTTAATTTAGTGTTTTCCTCTCTAGAATGTTTGGCTTACAAAAAGGGTTTTCCCTTTGTATAAGCATAGGTGGACAGGTATGGGGTGGGCGTCTAGAGACAGGCTGGGTGGCAGGGTGAAATCAATCTGTATTTAAACATTTGCCAAAGTTCAGCCTCCATGAGAGAAAGGAAATGATGATTTCAATCCTACCCAAGATTCACAGGCTGCCCAAATTTCACAAAGTCTATCTTTATCACATTAGCTTGTAGCAAGTATCTGTAGCTTTTACTATCTGTTCATTTTATTTTGGTACTTAATTATAGTCATCACTATTTCAAAATTCCTACTCAGTGTTTTTTCTCTCAAATGGCATCATGAACTAGGAAAGGGCGGATACCATATTTCAAAGTCAAGCTGCCTCAGACATGAAGAATCTCCTTGGAGAAGAATACACATGAAAGTTCTGTAAACTTACTTCATGAAGTGAACTCTCATAACTTTGTGTATGTGATTTCTGCTTAGGAGCCCTGCCTATTGTTTCACCTTTAATAAAAATTTGGGGGATGCTGAATTATGTGTGGGGTTATGCTTCCCTGATAGCTCAGTTGGAAAAGAATCTGCCTGCAATGCAAGAGATGCCAGTTTGATTTCTGGGTCAGGAATATCTGCTGGAGAAGGGAGAGGCTACCAATCCAGTATTCTTGGGCTTCCCTTGTGGCTCAGCTGGTAAAGAATCTGCCTTCAACGTGGGAGACCTGGGTTCAATCCCTGGGTTGGGAAGATCCCCTGGAAAAGGGAATAGCTACCCACTTAGGTATTCTGGCCTGGAGAATTCCAGGGACTGTATAGTCCATGGGGTTGCAAAGAGTCAGATACAACTGAACGACTTTTACTTTCACTTTCATGCTTAAGTCTGTCCAGAAAGAAATATGAAGGTGTCATCTGTGCTTAAATATCCTAACTTTGCAAATAGAAACCACCAGCTTTCTATTCCTTAGAGTGCTTAGGCAAAAATTATGCTATCAATCTTCCTAATCAAATTCCCCAACTATGAAAATGTAATGCATTTAGAAAATTATGCTCTTTAGGAAATAACTGTTCTTTAGTTGTCAGTATATGAATTGTGAATCAGTGTTCTTGTTCTGAGTATGATGATTGGTTACTATTCTTCAGTGCCTGCGTGTGTGTGCTAAGTCACTGTGTCTGTGTCTGACTTTGTGACCATATGGACCATAGCCCACCAGGCTCCTCTGTCCACGAGGAGCAAGAATACTGGAGTGGGTTGTCATGCCTTCCTCCAGGGGATCTTCCCAACCCAGGGGTTGAACCCATGTCTCTTATGTCTCCTGCATTGGCAGGTGGGTTCTTTACCACTAGTGCCATCTGGGAAGCCCATTCTGCAGTGTATTTTGGCTACTTTGATGGCTTAAGTACTCACTCATTGCTTTTTTCTTCTGCTAATATGGCTTTCTTAAATTTTAAAAATGGTTCAAACCGAATATTTATAAATATGCCTTAGCTGCTTTCACAAGAAGAGCTAAGTTCAATGTTCTGAAAAAGAATGCTGCTGCTGCTGCTGCTGCTAAGTCGCTTCAGTTGTGTCCGACTCTGTGTGACCCCCATAGACAGCAGCCCACCAGGCTCCCCCATCCCTGGGATTCTCCAGGCAAGAATACTGGAGTGGGCTGCCATTTCCCTTCTCCAATGCACGAAAGTGAAAAGTGAAAATGAAGTTGCTCAGTCATGTCCGACTCTTTGAGACCCCGTGGACTCCATCCATGGGAGTTTCTAGGCAAGAGTACTGGAGTGGGTTGCCATTGCCTTCTCCAGAAAAAGAATGACTAAAAAAAAAAAAAAAAAAAAAAAACCCTCTTCTATCTGGGAAGGTCCTTCTCTTTTACTGGGTCTGTAGCTTCTGAAAAGATAGCCTGGTAGGGGAAGAAGGGGATGCTAAGCCAGATAATTATCTAGCCAATAGCCAATCATCCTCAACAGTTAATGTGATTATAGGTGTGCCTACATCCATTTGTCTTATAGCTACACCTGCCAAACTGTTCCCGGGTATACCACTTGTAAATCAATCAACCTCGGACCATCTTCAGAGAAGTGGTTGTATGCCATGGTGTAGAGAGAGTATTGTAAAAAGTTTGACCAGAAGTTAAAGCATTTGAAAAGATGGAAAGGAAGTCATTTAGTTCTATTTGCTTTTATACGCACTACCTCATTCAATTCCTCACAAAGACTATATGGAGAGATTCTTATTACCATTTTTCAAATAAGTCATAGGTTCCAGGAGGTAAAACAACATACTCAAGGTCACACCTCCAGGAAGCAGGACAATATACACAATTCTAGAGCGTCTATCTTTTTTACCCCTCTACACTAGCATTGCCAAAAATGTACAGCCAACATATGAATTACAAATTTTTGGAAGACATGGCTTCCCTAGGAAAAAAGATGAGTGCTTAGTCCATTTGTAAAGGTGGCCAGAAAAAGAGATTCCAAAAAATAATATATAGCAATTCTCACTGTGAGAAAAATCTTTCTTTCATGCAAAAAGTCTTTTTCTTTTAAAAAAGCAAAAATGGTATTTTGACAATAAAGTTCCTTGGAGATGTTGACAAAGTACCATTCTGACCCTGATGTATTTCATTCAGAAAGGAAGTTGTTGTTTAAACAAGTGCATAATGAAAAAGAGATTATACTTTGAATGACACTGAAAACTGAATTATAAACTGTGTATATAATTTTTAAGCACTGAAATCATGAAAGATGATAAATAAGCAAAAGGTAATCTTTCATTTTCAGCTATTCCCTGGGGAAAATTAAGGAAGAAAAGGTTGCTTCATTATAAATCACTGGGAATAAAAGTAATTTTGTTCTTTTTATTTTATATCTTCTTATATTATCTTGCTCATTTTCAAGTTTGAGTAAAAGGATTTTTAAAAATTATAATCTATTTTGTAACATGTAAAATATCATGTAAGGAACGAGTTGCCAGTCCAGGTTCGATCCACGATACTGGATGCTTGGGGCTGGTGCACTGGGACGACCCAGAGGGATGGTATGGGGAGGGAGGAGGGAGGAGGGTTCAGGATGGGGAACACATGTATACCTGTGGTGGATTCATTTTGATATTTGTCAAAACTAATACAATTATGTAAAGTTTAAAAATAAAATAAAATTAAAAAAAAAAAAAAAGAAAAAAAAATTATAATCTATTTTATACTAATTTTACATTTATTTGATTCTGATCTTTTCTAATGAAACTTTCATCTCCTCTCATTTGCAACCTGAAGCTAGGTCACCAAACAGGATATAATGAAAAAAAAATCACTAAAATGATAGCTTGGCCTGTTTTTGAAAGAAGATATTTACAGGTTGCCAGGATCTAGGAAGTTATCACAAAGTTCCCCGAAGTTAATTTTTCCTTTAATATGTACTTATACACAGAGAGGAAAAAAAATATCCTCTTAGCCATTCCCTTCTCCAGGGGATCTTCCTGACCCAGGGGTCAAACCCAAGTTTCCCACATTGCAGGTGGATTCCTCACCATCTGAGCCATCAGGGAAACCCTCTTAGAAGCAACGCAGAAGACTAAAAAGAGTTGAAGACAGAAGTAAGGAGATATCTTCGGTCTTGGCTTGTCACTGGCCTGAGCTAAGGAATGTCACTCAACTTCCCTCAGGCTCAGTGTCCTTGCAGGCAGAAAGAAGATGTCACCTCTGTTCCACTTCAGCAACTGCCATCTGGTGAAAGTTGCTTGTTGGTGCTTATTGGGCTTTTTATGGAGCTATGAAGACAGATATAATTCTGCTTTTGAGGAACACACAGAGGGGAGATGTGATGTAAATTGGAATCTAGGGTCGAGTCACAGAATGCTTCTGGAAGGGGAAAGTCCTGAGGTACAAATATGAGTTAGGGAAGAGAATGCAAGAACAGAAGAACATTGCAGCTAAAGGACACAGCATTGCGTGAAGGTAAAGAGTGCAAGATGTTGGAGGACTTGTCAGTCATACAGTTGACTGAAACAGGAGAGGAAAACTCAAAGCTGAGGTGGGAAACGTAGACAGAATCCAGATTATTGAGAGTTACATGTGCTGGGCTATGGCTTTGCATTTTAGTCCCAAAGCAAGTAGTGGAAGTGAGGGGCAATGCAGGATCGTGAACAGGGAAAACACTCCAGTTTTTAGAAAACTCACTCTGAAGACGGTATAGACAATGGCTCAGCAGCTGGGAAACTCATTCAGAGCCCATCACATTAATTCAGGTGAGAAACACATAGACCTAAATTAAGAGACGGTGGCAAGAACAGAGAAGAAAGAACGGTCTTGAGAGATGGCATGGAGGTAGAGCTGACAGAGTTTAACGTCTAACTAGGGGTATACAGGAGAAGGGAAATGGTGTGAATCACAGGTTTCTGACTTGGCTGGGTAAACAGTGTGGTATTCCACAAGAAATAAAGAAGATAAAGTAGGTTTCTGGGGCTAGACAAGTCCAATTTTGGACACATCGAGCGCATTGTCCCCCTGGGTGATGTGCAGAAGGCAGCTGGCCATATGAAATGCATTTGACAATTCTGCGAACTGTTCCAGTGTGGATAATGTTACTTGAATTCAATTCTATATTTTCAGTATGTGTATTAACTCTTTTAAGGCCACTAGGTAAATTAGTGTAAGTGGTTTATTCTAAGGGCTTCAAAAACTAAGATAGCTCTCATTTTTTACTGTATTTGTTTGTTAAACTGAAATTATTTAACTACCTGCAATGTCATTTCTATTGTGAGCTATCTCTGATGGTTTGTGGGTGCTTGTTCATGGGCATGTAGCTGGCATCTGGACTGAATTAAAAACGGTTACCACGCAAATGGAGACAGAGGACAGAACTCTGGAACCCTTCTTTCATGCAACCTCATTGCCCATCACATTTTCCTAAATGCATCCCTACTTCCAGCTGCCATGGGGTCATCAAGCCTTGGCTTAAATCACATGTCCTCTGGCTTCAGGTCCCATGATGAAAAATTTATGGAGTCTTGGACACATTACAAGTTTTACAGCTTTACAGCTGAAATCCTTCTAGTCCTTCTGACCTACTGAAGGAAAGAAAATATGTTTTATTTTATTGGGATTCCCAAACATTTCTTTGAGTATATACATTTTCCCTACAGAATGTGTATGTTGCTTCCAGCAATGTGTTTCATATTACCTTGAAGAGTAGGGACGCTCTGATAGAAGGAAACAGCTTGGTCTTGTTGCCAGTACAAGAGGAAAAAAACAACTTGCAATTGGAAGCATGATAAAGTCTATGGATCATTAATTTGCCTTTCTCTTTGACTGAGGATACCTTATATGAGTCAATGACTGTACCCTAGTTTGTTTTAAAAATGGTACGTATCCCTAACTCATCATATGCTGGCTTTTTGAGGGGAGGTCTTTTTATTAGCTTATACACACACAAATATATATAAATGTATGTATGTATGTATTTTCTTCCTAGAACCTTAAAATTATCCATGTTCTTATTGCATGTTCTTATAAAGTAGCTCACGCTTGCTCAGTTGCATCTGAGTCTTTGCAACCCCAAGGACTATAGCCCACCAGGATTCTCTGTCCATGTGATCTTCCAAGCAAGAATACTGTAGTGGGATGCCATTTCCTACTCCAGGGGATATTCCTGATCCAGGGATGGTATCCACGTCTCCTGAGTCTCTTGCACTGGCAGGCAGATTCTTTACCGCTGTGCCACCTGTAGCTCAACACCCTTGAATTAAACATTTCCTGGATAACAAACTTTCCAATCTATGTCAAAGCCTAAAGTCTCTCTTTCTTCAGGGGATTATAAGTAATACTAGTTCAGATGTGGCTTGAAAACGGGCTCACCTTGACAATGAAATCTGCTGTAAGTGGTCCAGCCATTCTCAGTATCTCTTTGTCTGGAAATTTCTGGAAGTCCACACTAGAATTGTCCACAAGAAAGATGCCTGTAGAGCTGAGACTGTTTTCACCTTTAGCCCCCTGGAGGGTTTTGGTTTCCAGATCTACATAATCAAACACAGGAAGAGGAAAGAAAGATGTTCCCAGGGCTACCACAGACCACACGCAAGCACATCCCATACAAAGTCTAGAGCTACAAGAGGGAGAAGTATCATTCTTTATAGGGCTGACATATTTGAAATGTGATAGAAACAAAATAGATAGGCACTGCTGGATCACATAGGAATTGATGCAGCAAATGAAATTATTTTAAAAGTTATTAATCAAGAATTCAGGGCTCCCTGTCAAAAAATCTTCAATTCCCTGGATGACTTCATTTGGGACCCTAATTTACCACAACCATATTCTTTGGACTAAACCATCTCATCCCCCATACATCTTATTGATTTCAGTCTTTACAGCCCTCAGTCTCAAATTTACCCAAGTTTTCCTTTTTGTCTATGAGACCCAGGGTACCTCTCTGAGTTCCTTAAGCACTCATTGGGTAATTTGATATTTATGTGTTACCTTGCAGTTATTGATACTTTGTGGTTACTTATTGCACATGGGCTATTGTTCAAAATGAAAAAAAAAAAAACAACAAAACAAAACTACAGTGGCTTAAAGACAGAGAACTAACTATCCTCTTTACTTCTCTTTCTTTTTAAAATCCTTTTTAAATTCAGTCCTGTGTACTTATATGGCAGCTCATAAGAACTTAGGATGGAGAGAAGAACGTCTGGATCCCTGGAGCATTCCAATCTGAATTTGCCCAGTGACAAAGCCTAGGCAGCATCTTTTGTTTTAGGAAATCAGAGCATGCTGGGGAGGAGGGTAATTTTGATATATATTTCAAAGCAGGTTAAATTCTCATGTGATTGAGTACTTTAGAATAATTGCCTGGTACATGAAGAAACGTGGTTCAGTTCAGTCAGTTCAGTCACTCAGTCGTGTCCGACTCTTTGTGACCCCATGGACTGCAGCACACCAGGCCTCGCTGTCCATCACCAACTCCCAGAGTTGACTCAAACTCATGTCCATTGAGTCGGTGATGCCATCCAACCATCTCATCCTCTGTTGTGCCCTTCTCCCGCCTTCAATCTTTCCCAGCATTAGAATCTTTTCCAATGAGTCAGTTCTTCACATCAGGTGGCCAAAGTATTGGAGTTTCAGCTTCAGCATCAGTCCTTCCAATGAATATTCAGGACTGATTTCCTTTAGGATGGACTGGTTGGATCTCCTTGCAGTCCAAGGGACTCTCAAGAGTCTTCTCCAACACCACAGTTCAAAAGCATCAAATTCTTCAGTGCTCAGCTTTCATTATAGTCCAACTCTCACATCCATACATAACTACTGGAAAAATCATAGCTTTGGCTAGACGGACCTTTGTTGGCAAAGTAATGTCTCTGCTTTTAATATGCTGTCTAGGTTGGTTATAACTTTTCTTCCAAGGGGTATGCATCTTTCATTTCATGGCTGCAGTCACAATCTGCAGTGAGTTTGGAGCCCAGAAAAGTAAAGTCTATCACTATTTCCACTGTTTCCCCATCTATTTGCCATGAAGTGGTGGGACCAGATGCCATGATCTTAGTTTTCTGAATGTTGAGCTTGAAGCCAACTTTTTCACTCTCCTCTTTCACTTTCATCAAGAGGCTATTTAGTTCTTCTTCACTTTCTGCCACAAGGGTGGTGTCATCTGCATATCTGAGGTTACTGATATTTCTCCCAGCAATCTTGATTCCAGCTTGTGCTTCATCTAGTCCAGCGTTTCTCATGATGTACTCTGCATATAAGTTAAATAAGCAGGGTGACAATATACAGCCTTGATGTACTCCATTCCCAATTTGGAACCAGTCTGTTGTTCCATATTCAGTTCTAACCGTTGCTTCCTGACCTGCATACAGATTTCTCAAGAGGCAGGTCAGGTGGTCTGGTATTCCCATCTCTTTAAGAATCTTCCTCAGTTTGCTGTGATCCACACAGTCAAAGGCTTTGGCATAGTCAGTAAAGCAGAAATAGATGTTTTTCTGGAACTCTCTTGCTTTTTAGATAATCCAATGGATGTTGGCAATTTGATCTCTGGTTCCTCTGCCTTTTCTAAATCTACCTTAAACATGTGGAAGTGCACGGTTCACGTATTGTTGAAGACTGGCTTGGAGAATTTTGAGCATTACTTTGCTAGTGTGTGAGATGAGTGCAATTGTGACGTAGTTTGAGCATTCTTTGGCATTGCCTTTCTATGGGATTGGAATGAAAACTGACCTTTTCCAGTCCTGTGGCCACTGCTGAGTTTTCCAAATTTGCTGGCCTATTGAGTGCAGCACTTTCACAGCATCATCTTTCAGGATTTGAAATAGCTCAACTGGAATTCCATCACCTCCACTAGAAACATGGATAGACTAAGTCTAACAATGGTTTTAAAACTTGCACAAAGACCCTTGGTTTTGGCAAGGGTTGTTTAGCAGAAACAATCCCTGGTAGAGTAGGGATCTGGGTCTCCTAGTCATTTAGTCAGAATGACTCCCCTCTTGTACATTCTGTAGATCGAGGTTTTGGAGTTAAGGACAGTTTTCAGGTCTCTGGAGGCACTAAGATACCCAATTTAGTTACAATAAATTACTCTAGATGTCTACTTCAAGTTTCCTATTAGAAGGACTAGCAATGGGTAGAAAACAATGTCCAATTAATGCCCATGCCCCAGATGAAGTCGAGCAGCCCTTCTCTGGGAGTAGGTCTGGCCTTCCACCCAGGCCCCAGTGCAGGGAGGACCTCATGGAAGAATATAAGGCACATGGAGACGACATGGAGTGGGAGAAGCATAGTGGTTATCATCAGAGGGAAGCAGCTCTGTGTCTCTTTTCCCTAGCCTTCCCTCCTCCAGCTGCCTCCGATAATTTGTGGAGGGATCTCCAGGACATAAATTAACTTAGTTTTTGAAAACTCATGAAGATCTAAGCCTGAGTATCTGATTCAATTTCATCACCAGGCTTCCCAGCTATCTTTCCCAAAATACTTCTGACTAACGATGGGCTGGGCCTGGACAGACTATCTACTCATGTGGAGCGTGTGTTAGTCACTTAGTTGTGTCCAGCTCTTTGTGACTCCATGGACTGTGCCCACTAGGCTCCTCTTTCTGTGTAATTCTCCAGGCAAGAATACTGCAGTGAGTAGCCATTTCCTTCTCCAGTGGATCTTTTTGACTCAGGGATTGAACCTGGGTCTCCTGCATTGCAGGCAGATTCTTTACCATCTGAGCCACTAGAGAAGCTCCCTAAATATTTACAGCTGGACTCATATTGGGCCAGCTTCTGGGACTCAAGGATAAAAGGGCTGCAAGAAAAACAGGGCAATATTTATTCACACATTTATTTTACTGAGTTATATTCCAAACATCAAAACTGCCTTAGTTATACATATGTTATCAATAGTATGCCTGTTGGCAGAAAAAGCAGATTCTGTTTTGCTTTCCATCATTCATGATTATCATCTGAAGCTTCACCTATCCAATCTCTAAAGTAATTAAATCAAACAAAGCCAATTCTTCAGCTTCTTAGGAATCATACAATTAGGAAGTCTAGGATGCCACTACATTTATAAAAATGAATTTTCCTCTTACATCTATTCCTTTGGGTGGGTCCTTTCTTCTGCAATGAGGAGTAAGTCCGCCATTTGGTGATGGACTGGTCTAGACTTTTTTTTTAGCCTCTCATTGCACAGAAAAATACTTTTTTTGACTGAGGTTGTTACACCAGCAGTTAATTCTGTCCAGTTCTCAAGGGGAAAAACAAATCATTTGAATGGTAATAGTGTACAAACATATATCATCCTTGGACATGTGAACAATATATTTTGGGGGGTTGTTCAGGGTTAAAAAAGGACTTGGGTCCATATAAGGTGGTTTCCCAGAATCTTTTGACTTTGCCTGGACTGTACCTTACTTATTCCTTTATGTCACATGACCTCTTAAATCCCACCTTTCCCATGACATGCAATTATTTTTATTTTTAGAAAGACTTCAGTAGGCTCTCTGAACTTTCACAGGCTCCAATTTGTCTCCCTCTTGTTTGTCTTTCTGGAATGATTTCATTTATAATCCAATTGCCAAAAGATAATGCTTGCTACCTAAATTGGCTTCTTAGGCAAGTGTGTGGGAGGGAAGAGAAAGCAGATGATAGATGGTTCTGGAGGAAGCTAGGAACAGTCACAGCGGAGATCAGAAATGCTCAAGGGACCAACTGAAGAGAAGTCTTTCAGTGAAAGTGAATTTTGCAGAGAATGCTGGCATATCCTGTCCTATTCTCTCCTGGTTTATAGCCTATAATTTTCTCCTTGTGATTTACAAGTTTCCATCTAAACAACACTACATGGTAAAAAAAAAAAAAAAAAAAAAAAAAGATGTGGCTATGTACTGCTGGCTTGGCATGACTAAAGATCAATTCTTGCCCAGGCTCTGGTTGGACCCTGCTACCATTTGATCTTTGGGGTTATGATTACCCTTCAATCCTGAATTCCAAAAGCTATCTTCAAGATGTTAGGGTCTTGCATTATCTTTTCTACCTGGTGTGCTTATTTAGACCCCACAGTTCTCTTTAAATGCCATTGGGTTAAGATTGTGAGGAGTTTCTATATTCCTCTAAATTGATGAAGTAATGGAGCATGAAAGTAGAAATTTAAAAGAATGAAGAAGAGGGAGGGAAGGTTGGAAAGAAGAAGAAAAACAAGAGGTGAGGCAAGGAAAAGACTGAGATCGACTGAAGAGGAAGAAGAGAGAGAATGAGAAATAACATGCACAAAATCATAAACATGTGCTTAACTCAGGAACAATCTATTGGAAGCATCAATTTTGCATCTTTCAGGATGACTGTGGTTAGAGGTAATAACCAGAGAGGTTTCTGCTATCTCCTAGGCAACTGAAAGAGAAATAAAAGTACTCAAAATACCATATTATGATAGAGAATTAAGATTTGTATTCCTAAATCGTAATCTTTTCTGGGGGGGAGGAAAAAAACAGAATAATGACTAAAATTCTCAATATCCAAAAGTCAACAACTGAGTTTACTTACACAGGTGATCAGGTCCTTTTAAGACAAGACGAATATGTCTGCTTCCATAGGGAATACCAACCACTGTGTTGTCCACTAGAGAGAAAAAAGCAGAATCTTAAAACACATAATTTGATACAAAATTACTGATTATGTCCTATGTAAGGCACTGATTTACAAACACCCCCAAATGACAATCTTTTAAAAATGTGTTTAAAATCTGAACACCAATATGTGGGAATCAAAATTTACACTTTCTACAAAATAAAATATGCTGAAAAAGCTGGTCACTTGCTAATTCATAGGGATCTGGCCTTTGAAAAAAATATATGAATTGTGACATATTGAAAAAAGAATTTACAAGTGTTCATTTCTAATGTTAAAACCTGATCCTGTATCCTCATATTTTAAACTGGAGCAGTTGTATAGAATTACAAAAAGAAAATAAGTTCTAATGCTCTAAAGAAGATTTTATTATATTAAAATCTGGCTTTCCCTTGAGCAAAGTGAGTATGTTGGATGAGTACCACAGATCAGAAGGCACTATCTTGTATTTTTTTAACTTTCTAGGTCAGAAATCATGCTTTCCATTCTTTAATATCCTTCACACTATCTACAGCTAATACTATATTTTGTGAGTGTCCCATAAATGTTTACTAACATTCCCCCAACATTCCCTCTTGATTTTGAAAATTTTTAAAAATTTACTGAATTAGAGATTATTTTAGAAATTATTCAATTTTCATCCTATCTGAAAACTGAGCCACAATTCAGTGGAAGCACTCCTAAAACCTACATTTGCTAAAAAATTAGAGGAATATAACATGTATCTCAAACACATCATAGGTGTGCTCATTTAGAACTCTATTTGTGAAATGAATCCTTTATATTTGCATAGCACTGAAGAATTTCACTTTCCCCTAAACTTTACTATTTATTCCGTCACCCCAAACTTATAATATGGGCAAAGAGGATGCTATCATTCTGATTTGATGACGAAGAAATGAGGCCTCTGAGAAGTATAATAAGTAACAGAAGGTCAAAGACCAGGAGGGCATTTCAGAAGACAACAGAAAGGCAGGCATTTTTAAACTCATCAGCATATTCAGAAACTCTGTGGGATTCTTTGTTTCCCATCTTTCCAGCATTATACATTACCATCCTATCTATCACTGGAAGAATTTCATTTGAGTAAAAGAATCCCCAAAGCTAGCCAATTTCTCTGAACCTTAACATTATCATCCTGTCTTTGGGAGAATTTAATTTCAATAAATGAATTTCAGACATTCTCTAACTTCTCTGACTCTTAGTTTCTCTGTAAAACAGTGAAACCAACACTTACTTCACAATACTACTGTTAGCAGATGTAAGTATGACTATAGACATGTATACCAAGCAGACATATAGTCTGGAACACAGTAGGTATTTTGTAAATATCATTTTATCTGTCTATTCCAAGTATCCTTAAGGACAGAGACTGAAATGCTGTTTACTTTGATGATGTTTTTAAATGCTCCAAGGCCCAGAGCTCATAGCCAGCTGAATGAGAAAGAAGAATCATATGCTCCCAATTTCTTCCCTAAAAGGTTACATTTATCAAGTTTTCTACAATATTGAACATTCTACACACATTACAACCTTTTAGTTGTATTTTAATGCCAGGCACTGTTAAAGAAAAGGCTGGATTTTGGATAGCTAAGAGTTTGTGGCACAGAAGAACAAAATACATAAGGGGAATACAGAAAAGGAAAACAAATGTTGAGACTGGGCCCTTAGAGCTTTAAACATCTTGCATTAAGCCATGGGTATTTAAGCTTATAAAAGAAACTCAAAGCAGTTAAAACAATGGGCTTTCTAGAAATAGAAAGTCTTTGTTTATCCACAGGTCAAGTAAAGTGCAAGTAAAAGGAAAGCTCTCTGGCCCTGCAGTGCTCAGCAGTGGGCTTCTGACCCCCACATGGCTCAGCAGCCTCCCTCTTGTTCTGCTGAGAAGTGACTCACTTTCCACATGCGGGGGCATTAACCCAATTAACTCAAGCTTTTGGCTGGCACAGTCACTTTTGTACACTCCCCAAGGAAGATGGAGAAGAGCCTAGAAGGTTGTTGGGGGAAGAGGGTAGGATGGAGAGAGTAGACCAGGCAAGATGGAATGTCTCCAGATTGCCCTCTGCTCTTGCCATGTCAAAGAGAAATACGGAGAATTCGGGCTAGTGCCAACTTGAACAGTCAGCAATGCACAGCACCAGATGTAGGAAGAGTCCCTGCTTATCCTCCTATGGTTCTATAAAGGGTGAACAGACAACTGGTAGGTCATCAGGCAACTGCCAAATTGATTATTTTATTCCATAGATACTATCTGAGTGTCTCCTAGTATCAAGCTTCATGTTGTTGCTAAGCCGTGTCTGAATCTTTGTGACCCCAAGGACTGAAGCACGCTAGGCTCCTCTGTTCATGGGATTTCCCAGGCTAAACTACAGGAGTAGGTTGCCATTTCCTTCCCTAGGGGATCTTCCCAACTCAGGAATCGAAGCTGCATCTCCTGCATTGCAGGCAAACTCTTTGCTGCTGAGTCACCAGGGAAGCCCACATATCAGGTACATTTCAGTGACAAAGACAAACCATTGGTCCAACATTAGGGTTCCTACAAAAGGGACCTAAGATAAAATATGCAGGGAAATACCACATACCATACTCCAATCATGGAAATTCCCAAGCACATTAGTTTCTTAAGATTCCTGAACAAAAGAATTCCATTTCACTCTATTTAACTAGTGTGTTCCCAATGTGTTTACCCATGGAAACTTTTTATGTATTGTCTTTTCACACTGTCTGATACATCTCAGAATATACTTTGAGATATGGTGCTCTTCACTTGGCAAAAAAGCAAGATAGGAAAAAAATTAATTATATTTGCCACATATTGATAAAAAGCCAGTCTTTGAGTTACAGATGTATTAATAATTGTCTCATTTGATGATAAATTCTCAATGATTAGGGATGGGTTGGAAGATTCTTCTACTTGCTGTTGAATACAGTATGGTGCACAGAGAGGTGTTTAAGAGACTGGAGAAGAGGGAGTGGAGGAAAGGGAATCCTCCTACACTGCTGTGGGAAAGGAAACTGGTGCAACCACTTTGGAGAACAGCATGGAGGTTCCTTAAAAAACTAAAAATAGAGCTTCCATATGATCCAGCAATTCCACTCCTGAGCATATAGCCAGTGAAAACCATAATTCAAAAAGATACATGCAACTCAGTGTTCTTGAAGAAGGAAATGGCAACCCACTCCAGTATTCTTGCCTGGAGAAACCCACGCACAGAGGAGCCTGGCAGACTACAGTTCATGGGGTCACAAGTGTCAGACACTACTTAGCGTCCAAATCACCACCAACTCAATGTTCATTGCAGCACTATTTACAACAGCCAAAACATGGAAGCAACCTAAATGCCTGTCAACATAGGAATGGATAAAGAAGGTTCCAATTAACAATGGACTATTACTTAGCCATAAAAAATAATGAAGTAATGCCATTTGCAGCAATATGGATGAACCCAGAGATTATCATACTAAGTGAAATAAGTCAGACAAACATCATGTGATATCACTTATATATGGAATCTTAAAAAATATACAAATGAACTTATTTATGAAATAGAAACAGACTTACAGAAAACAAACTTATAATTACCAAAGGGGATAGCAGGTGGGGGAGAGAAATAAACTAGGAATTTGGGATTTGTATATATATATATATACACACACTGCTGCTGCTGCTGCTGCTGCTAAGTCGCTTCAGTCGTGTCCGACTCTGTGCGACCCCACAGACGGCAGCCCACCAGACTTCCCCGACCCTGGGATTCTCCAGGCAAGAACACTGGAGTGGGTTGACATTTCCTTCTTCAATTCATGAAAATGGAAAGTGAAAGGGAAGTCGCTTAGTAGTGCCCGACTCTTAGTGACCCCATGGATTGCAGCCTACCAGACTCCTCTGTCCGTGGATTTTCCAGGCAAGAGTACTGGAGTGGGGTGCCATCGCCTTCTACTATATATAAAATAGATAAACAACAAGGACTATATAGCATAGGGAGCTATATTCAATATCTTGCAATAACCTATAATGCAAAATAATATGAAAAAGAATATATATGTGTGTGTGTTTGTATAACTGAATCACTTTGCTGTATACATAAAACTAACACAACACTGCAAATTAACTATACTTCAATTAAAAATGGTTAAAAAAAGACACTAGAGAATGTGTGAGAAGGCTGGTTTTATCACCTTCCTCCTGAATGATTAATTTGGTTGGTATGGCTCAGAGAAGGCGATGGCACCCCACTCCAGAACTCTTGCCTGGAAAATCCCATGGACAGAGGAGCCTGGAAGGCTGCAGTCCATGGGGTCGTGAAGAGTCGGACACGACTGAGCGACTTCCCTTTCACTTTTCACTTTCATGCATTGGAGAAGGAAATGGCAACCCACTCCAGTGTTCTTGCCTGGAGAATCCCAGGGACGGGAGAGCCTGCTGGGCTGCCGTCTCTGGGGTCGCACAGAGTCGGACACAACTGAATCGACTTAGCAGCAGCAGCATGGCTAGTAAGGTAGGTGGCTACATTCTTTCTTACCAGGCTGTGCATTTCTTGGATGCCCTTCCCACAAAGGCACACTGCCCTATGATCAAATGCATTTGCTCTAATCTGTTCTGGCTTTGTTGACAGAACCATGATGCCAATCAACAGAACATATTTCTAGGTTATTAGTAAGCAATTCTGACTTCCTTCAGAAATTAGATACTCTCTCTCAGTTAAAGAGACAAGTTTTCCATGGGAATCAAAAATTCTGTCATTTCACATTTATAGGATGTAAAAGCCCTTTCCCCAAAAAACTGTTCTCAACAATTTTACTTAAAATATTTCCTCAAAAATCTACAAATGTATATATATTTCACATTTTTCAATAAACCTTTTATATTTGTTTTTAATTTTGTCATATATGGATTTATCCATGTGATTCATTGCTGTATCAGAAAACTTGACAATAATAATTTTTTTAAAAGACAGGATTTCCCATCCTGATATCTGAGCTTGTCTTGTTTTTAGACCTGTTGGTAAGTTTCATGCTTTTAAAGATTCTTCTCTGTAAGCTTATGAAGCTGATAGTTAATCTTATTATTATTTTTTAAATGAAAGAGCCACTATTAATATAGTTGGCTACAGATAAAAATAATGCGCTAATGGAAGCAACCTAAATGTCCATTGACAGATGAATGGATAAATAAGATATATAACATATAGACGAAAACAATTCACCACTATAAAAGGGAATGAAGTAATTCCCTTTTTAGCAACATGCAGGGATACTGAAATCATACTAAGCAAAGTAAGTCAGAGAAAGACAAATATATGATATCACTTATATGTGGAATCTAAAATATGAGACAAATGAACTGATTTACAAAACAGAAACAGACTCACAGATGTAGAAAACAAATTTATGGTTAACAGAGAAGAAAGGGGATGGGGGAGGGACAAATTAGGAGTTTGGGATTAGCAGATACAAACTACTACAAACAAAATAGATAAATAGCAAGGTCCTACTGTATAGCACAGGGAACTACATTCAATACAGTAATAGACCATAATAGAAGAGAATATGAAAAAGAATATATATACACATATATAAAATGATATGTATATTATATATATACACACATAGATCCATAGGCTTCCCTGGTGGCTCAGATGTCAAGAGTCCACCCACAATGCGCGAGACCTGGATTTGATCCCTGGGTTGGGAAGATCCCCTGGAGGAAAGCATGGCAATCCACTCCAGTATTCTTGCCAGGAGAATCCCCATGGACAGAGGAGCCTGGCGGGCTACAGTCCAGAGGGTCGCAAAAAGTTGGATGTGACTGAGCGACTAAGTACAACACACACACACACACACATATATATGTAACTTTGCTGTATACCAGAAACTAACACAATATTGTAAATTAACTATAAGTGAAAAACTAGTTTGTCAATAGTTTTTTTTTACTTAGTCATAGCATATGGCCTGCAGGATCTTAGCTCCCCAACCAGGGAGATCCAACCCACATCCTTGGCAGTGTAGTGTGGAGTCCTAACCACTGGACTGCCAGGGAATTCCCAGTAGTCTGCCAAGCTTGAGGAGATTTGAATGGCTTTTTTTTTTTTCTCTTCATGACAACTTTATTATTATTAAAATATATACAACAAACTAAGGTGAGACTGAGGGTTTGAGGCTTTCAGAACCTGTCCCCATCCCTACTGTTTATCGGCACTTGCGCAACAGAGGATGCATACTGAATAGGCCAGACCAAGTGTAGCCTTCTCTCCTGCTGAGGAACTTCATCCCTACAGATGCCTAGGTCAAAACCTTTGGAGACACCCTTTACCTCTAATCAGTTACAAAGTCCTACTGTCACTAGAGTCAAAATATCATATATAATTGATTCGAAGAGGAACAATTGTTCACATCAGAATATAGATATATGTATATATATAAAGTCAGAATGCACTGCACCGTCGATAGCATTTATATTCTCTCTCACAGAAGTAGTATCCCTGTCACAGTTATCTTTGCCTACATAGGTACCAACCAACGTCAACACAGGCAATACATCAAATTTGCACAGTGGATGTCAGCAGCATGGAAGAAGATGACAAGACGATAGTGGAACACGGTATTTAACCTCTTGGAACCAAATTGTTGTGGGAGTTGTAAGGAGATAAATAATCAAAAGCACTTAACATTTCCAAAGTGGGAGCCGAAAGCAGGCTGCTTCTACATAATTGCAAAACTGAATCAAGAACCCAGGGTCAAAACTTCTGTTTCCTGTCAAGATGAAGGAACAGGGCCCAGGCTTAACCCCCTGCCTGAAACAATCAAGAAGTCAGAAAAAACTGTATGAAAGAGTGACTTTCAAGACCCTGAATATTAAGCCAAAAAGGACAGCAATTTCTGGGATTCAGGAAAACAAGAGAAGAACCTTAACATTGCCCAGCCCAAATTCTGCCTTGAAAGACTTTTCCAGGCCATCCATGGAAGTGGGAACTTGGATAGAGCTTGGAGGCTTCCCTGAGTTAAGGAGACAAAGCTAATAAGGGTCCAAAGACATCAAGGTGACTAGAGTTTGAAGGACAGGTTATCCCTCTGTGTCCAGAGAGAAGAGAGGAATACGTAGACGACTTTGGAGATTTAAGACCATTCCTTTAGGTGTTCAGCAGTGATCCATATACTAATCAGTACATGTGTGTGAAAAGCAACCTCAGTACATGCATGTGAAAAAGCACCCTCAGGCCAGGAAAAGAACTACATAAATAGGGAAACACAAAATAGAACCAACACAATTCTAGGACTGAGAATATGTTATTCCAGCAGCCAGGCTGGAAAATTAAATAATTCATGGAACATTGAGTATTCAGAAGAGTCTTGTCTCAGTAGCAGGGCACATTAGTTATCACTAATCCAAATGTGGCTTTGGTCCATCTATCAAATTTTGAGAACCAAAAGGATCAAACTGATTCCAAGTAACTGCTTCTAGAGCAAAAGTCAGGAATATTTATAGGAATACAAAAATATCTAGTATCCAAGAAGATAAAATTTGCAGTGTCTGAAATTAGGTCAAAAATTACCCAGCATGCAAAGAAACTCCCTCAAATACACTCATACTTGAAAAGAAAAATAAATCAATTAAAACAGTTACTGTAACTCTATTCCTTATGTTGAAAAGCTTAAGTAAAAACAACAACAAAAACTCTAGGTCCAAAGAATTTCACTGGTAAATACTACCAAGCGCATGAAGAAGAAATAACATCAATCTGTTCCACCAAACACATTCTCTTCCACTAAACAGAAGAGAAGTGAACAGACTTCCCATTTCATGGCATGAGGTCAGTATCATGCTGATACCAAAACCAGACAAAGATGGTATAAAAAAGGACAAATGGACAACTATCTCTCATGAACATGGATGTTAAAAACTCACAAACAATATACTGGAAAATCAAATTCAGTAATTCATATAAAGAATAACACATCATGATTTAGTTGAGTTTATCTCAGGAATACAAGGTTGATTAGTTGAAAATCAATTAATGTTATCCATTATAATAAAAGTTTAAGGAACTTTCACATGATCATATCAGTTGAGGTAGAAAAAGCATTGGACAAAATTGAACATCCATTCAAGAGAATAATGCTCAGCAGATTAGGAATAGAACAGAAATTCTTCAAGGTGATAAAGAGCATTTACCAAAAAACCTACAGCTAACATCATACTCAATGGTGCAAAACTGAATGCTTTCCCACTTAAAATTGGCAGGAGGTTAAGAATAGCCATTCTTGCCATGTCTGCTCAACATTGTACTGGACATCCTTGCCAGTATGGTAAGGCCATTAATAAATAAGTGGTTTACAAATAGAAAAGGAGAAACTAAAGCCATCCTTATTCATAAACAACATGATTGTTTATGCAGAAAACTCAAAAACTCTCAGAACTATTAAGTGAGTTTAGCAAGTTCATAAAATAGCCAAAATAAACTAGTAATACACAACTGGAAACTGAAATAGAAAATATGATGCCCTTTGTAATAGTTGCAAAATGTTGAAAGAGGTATAAGTCTAACTAAAATATATGCTGAAAATTAAAAAGGGACTGATGAAGCAATCAAAGAAGATCTAAATAAATGCCTAGACATGAAGCGCTCATAGGTTGATATCATCACATATAAAATACATCAATTCCCTCCAAATCAACCTATAGAATTAACAAAATTAAAAGTCCCAGCAAGATTTTCTGTATATATGGACATATTGTAAAATTTATATGCAAGGTCAAAGGAATTAGTATATAATAGCTAAAATGAGTTTGAAAGGGAGAATAAAATTAGAGAAATCAAACTACCTGATTTTAAGGCTTAAAGTTACAATAACTAAGACAATGTAGTATTGGTGAAAGAACTGGCACAAAGATCAGAAGAGAGAGCCCAGGAATAGACCCACACTGAAACAGACAATGAATTTCTGATAGTTTTAAAAACAATTCAAGGGAGAAAAGATCAACTTTTCAATACATGGCTGAAAGAATTGGACATCCTTAAAGAAAAAATTCAACCTACACATAAAACATACTTTATATAAAAATTAACTGAAAAGAGGTCATAGACTTAAAGGTAAAATATAAAACTATAACTCTTTCAGAAGAAGACACAGAAGAAAGTTTTGTGACCTGGGATTAGGCAAGGAGTTCTTAGATATGACATTACAGGCACCATCCATGGAAAGAGAAAAATAAACTGGTATTCATCAAAATTCAAAGCTTTTGCTTTGTGAAAGATAAAGTTGAGCAACTTTGAAAAAAGAAGGTATAAATATTTTTAAGTTGCAAATCCAACAAAGGACTTGTTCTCAGCACATGTAAACTCTCAACACTCAACAGCAGGAAACCAAAACGTTTGTTTTAAAAACTGGCAAGTAACTTTAATTAATACTACATCAAGGAGGAAATAAGCACATGTGTGACCAGCAGAATAATTCCTCACCCTTCCTCTTGCCAAAGACGTCCATATCCTAAGCCCCAGAACCTATGAATATGTTACATGAAAAGGGGGAATTAAGGTTGCTGATGAAAAACGTTGCTAATCAGCTCACCTTAAAATAGAAACAGCATCTTAGATTATCTAGGTAGGCCAAATATAATCACAAAACTTCTTTAAACTGGAAAAGGGAGAGAGAAGAGGTGGTTAGAGTCATAGAAAGATCTGAAGATGCTGTTACTGGCTTTGAAGATGCCAAGGCTTGTAGACAGCCTTCAAAAGCTGAAAAATCAAAGAAAATGGACCCTTCAGAAGAAATACAGCCCTGCTAACACCTTGATTTTAGTCCAGCAAGACCTACTATAGACTTCTGACTCTCCAAAACTATAAAATAATTGTGTTGCTTTAAGCCACTAAGTTTGTGGTTATTTGTTACAGCAGCAACTGGGAATAATACAACCTAGGGCCTAGAGGAGCTACCCCACGTTGAAGGTCAGGAAGGGTGGAGGTGAGGAGATACCCCTTGTCCAATGTAAGGAACAGCAGCTGTGCTTTGCTGGAGCAGCCGTGAAGAGATACCCCACGCCCAAGGTAAGAGAAACCCAAGTAAGATGGTAGGTGTTGCAAGAGGGCATCAGAAGGCAGACACACTGAAACCATACTCACAGAAAACTAGTCAATCTAATCACACTAGGACCACAGCCTTGTCTAACTCAATGAAACTAAGCCATGCCCGTGGGGCAACCCAAGACGGGCGGGTCATGGTGGAGAGATCTGACAGAATGTGGTCCACTGGAGAAGGGAATGGCAAACCAGTTCACTATTCTTGCCTTGAGAACCCAATGAACAGTATGAAAAGGCAAAATGATAGGATACTGAAAGAGGAACTCCCCAGGTCAGTAGGTGCCCAATATGCTACTGGAGATCAGTGGAGAAATAACTCCAGAAAGAATGAAGGGATGGAGCCAAAGCAAAAACAATACCTAGCTGTGGATGTGACTGGTGATAGAAGGAAGGTCCAATGCTGTAAAGAGCAATACTGAATAGGAACGTGGAATGTCAGGTCCATGAATCAAGGCAAATTGGAAGTGGTCAAACAAGAGATGGCAAGAGTGAATGTGGACATTCTAGGAATCAGTGAACTCAAGTGGACTGGAATGGGTGAATTTAACTCAGATGACCATTATATCTACTACTGTGGGCAGGAATCCCTCAGAAGAAATGGAGTAGCCATCATGGTCAACAAAAGAGTCCGAAATGCAGTACTTGGATGCAATCTCAAAAACGACAGAATGATTTCAGTTTGTTTCCAAGGCAAACCATTCAATATCACAGTAATCCTAGTCTATGCCCCAACCAGTAACACTGAAGAAGCTGAAGTTGAACGGTTCTATGAAGACCTACAAGACCTTTTAGAACTAACACCCAAAAAAGATGTCCTTTCATTATAGGGGACTGGAATGCAAAAGTAGGAAGTCAAGAAACACCTGGAGTAACAGGCAAATTTGGCCTTGGAATACAGAATGAAGCAGGGCAAAGACTAATAGAGTTTTGCCAAGAAAATGCACTGGTCATAACAAACACCCTCTTCCAACAACACAAGAGAAGACTCTATACATGGACATCACCAGATGGTCAACACCGGAATCAGATTGATTATATTCTTTGCAGCCAAAGATGGAGAAGCTCTATACAGTCAGCAAAAACAAGACCAGGAGCTGACTGTGGCTCAGATCATGATCTCCTTATTACCAAATTCAGACTTAAATTGAAAAAAGTAGGGAAAACCACTAGACCATTCAGGTATGACCTAAATCAAATCCCTTATGATTATACAGTGGAAGTGAGAAATAGATTTAAGGGCCTAGATCTGATAGATAGAGTGCCTGATGAACTATGGACAGAGGTTTGTGACATTGTACAGGAGACAGGGATCAAGACCATCTCCATGGAAAAGAAATGCAAAAAAGCAAAATGGCTATCTGGGGAGGCCTTACAAATAGCTGTGAAAAGAAGAGAAGCGAAAAGCAAAGGAGAAAAGGAAAAATATAAGCATCTGAATGCAGAGTTCCAAAGAATAGCAAGAAGAGATAAGAAAGCCTTCCTCAGTGATCAATGCAAAGATAGAGGAAAACAACAGAATGGGAAAGACTAGAGATCTCTTCAAGAAAATTAGAGATACCACAGGAATATTTCATGCAAAGATGGGCTTGACAAAGGACAGAAATGGTATGGACCTAACAGAAGCAGAAGATATTAAGAAGAGGTGGAAAGAATACACAGAAGAACTATACAAAAAAGATCTTCACAATCCAGATAACCACGATGGTGTGATCACTGACCTAGAGCCAGACATCCTGGAATGTGAAGTCAAGTGGGCCTTAGAAAGCATCACTACAAACAAAGCTAGTGGAGGTGATGGAATTCCAGTTGAGCTATTCCAAATCCTGAAAGATGATGCTATGAAAGTGCTGCACTCAATATGCCAGCAAATTTCGAAAACTCAGCAGTGGCCACAGGACTGGAAAAGGTCAGTTTTCATTCCAATCCCAAAGAAAGGGAATGCCAAAGAATGCTCAAACTACCACACAATTGCACTCATCTCACATTCTAGTAAAGTAATGCTCAAAATTCTCCAAGCCAGGCTTCAGCAATACGTGAACCGTGAACTTCCTGATGTTCAAGCTGGTTTTAGAAAAGGCAGAGGAACCAGAGATCAAATTGCCAACATCTGCGGATCATGGAAAAAGCAAGAGAGTTCCGGAAAAACATGTATTTCTGCTTTATTGACTATGCCAAAGCCTTTGACTGTGTGGATCACAATAAACTGTGGAAAATTCTGAAAGAGATGGGAATATCAGACCACCTGACCTGCCTCTTGAGAAATCTGTATGCAGGTCAGGAAGCAACAGTTAGAACTGGACATGGAACAACAGACTGGTTCCAAATAGGAAAAGGAGTACGTCAAGGCTGTATATTATCACCCTGATTATTTAACTTATACACAGAATACATCATCAGAAACGCTGGGCTGGAAGAAACACAAGCTGGAATCAAGATTGCTGGGAGGATAATCAATAACCTCAGATATGCAGATGACACCACCCTTGTGGCAGAAAGTGAAGAGGAACTAAAAAGCCTCTTGATGAAAGTGAAAGAGGAGAGTGAAAAAGTTGGCTTAAAGCTCAACATTCAGAAAGCAAAGATCATGGCATCCGGTCCCATCACTTCATGGGAAATAAATGGGGAAACAGTAGAAACAGTGTCAGACTTTATTTTTGGGGGCTCCAAAATCACTGCAGATGGTGACTGCAGCCACGAACTTAAAAGACACTTACTCCTTGGAAGGAAAGTTATGACCAACCTGGATAGCATATTCAAAAGCAGAGATATTACTTTGTCAACAAAGGTCCATCTAGTCAAGGCTATGGTTTTTTCTGTGGTCATGTATGGATGTGAGAGTTGGACTGTGAAGAAGGCTGAGCACAGAAGAATTGATGCTTTTGAACTGTGGGTTGGAGAAGACTCTTGAGAGTCCCTTGGACTGCAAGGAGATCCAACCAGTCCATTCTGAAGGAGATCAGCCCTGGGATTTCTTTGGAGGGAATGATGTTGAAGCTGAAACTCCAGTACTTTGGCCACCTCATTCGAAATGTTGACTCATTGGAAAAGACTCTGATGCTGGGAGGGATTGGGGGCAAGAGGAGAAGGGGACGACAGAGGATGAGATGGCTGGATGGCATCACTGACTCGATGGATGTGAGTTTGAGTGAACTCCGGGAGTTGGTGATGGACAGGGAGGCCTGGCGTGCTGCGATTCATGGGGTCGCGAAGAGTTGGACACGACTGAGGGACTGAACTGAACTGAAATGAAGAATATGTTCAAAATCATAAGCCATTATTTATATATACAAATCCATATATATATATATATATAATGCAAAAGAATGATGAGATACCACTACACACCAATCAGAATGGCTAAAAATACTGAAAATATCTAAAAAATACTAAAAAATACTGAAAATATCAAGTGATGACAAGGATGCAGAGCACAAGTATGCAGACGATACCACTATTATGGCAGAAATCCAAGAGGAAATGAAGAATTTCTTGATGAAGGTAAAAGAGGAGAGTGAAAAAGCTGCCTTAAAACTCAGCATTCAAAAAAATAAGATCATGGCATCTGATCCCATCACTTTATGACAAATAGTTGGGGGAAAAATGGAAACAGTGACGGCTTTTATTTTCTTGGCTCCAAAATCACTGTAGATGGTGACTGCAGCCATGAAATCAAAAGACACTTGCTCCTTGGAAGAAAAGCTATGACAAAACTAGACAGTGTATTCAAAAGCAGAGACATCACTTTGCTGACAAAGGTCTGTCTAGTTAAAGCTGTGGTTTTTCCAGTAGTCATGCATGGATATGAGAGTTGGGCCATAAAGAAGGCTGAGTGCCAAAGAATACTGATGTTTTCAAGCTGTGGTACTGGAGAAGACTCTTGAGAGTCCTGTGGACAGCAAGGAGATCAAACCAGTCAGTCCTAAAGGAAATCAACCCTGAATATTCACTGAAAGGACTGATGTTGAAGGTGAAGCTCCAATACTTTGGCCATTTCATGCAAAGAGTGGACTCATTGGAGAAGAACCTGATGCTGGGAAATACTGAAGGCAGGAGGAGAAGGGGACAAGAGAGGATGAGATGGTTAGATGGCATCACTGACTCAATAGACATGAGTTTGAGCAAACTCGGGGAGACTGTGAAGGACAGGGAAGCCTGGCAAGCTGCAGTCCATAGAATTGCAAAGAACTGGACCCGTCTGAGCAACTGAACAACAAAATTCCCTAAGAAGTCATAAGGCATTGTGTCATAGTTTCTTAATTTCAACAGAGGCTTCCTCCCCCACCCCTTAATGGTGCATAAAATAATGGCACATCTTTCAATCAATGGTGTCTTGGACTCAAAGAAATGCAGTTTACCCAGCATGGGATATACTACCATGGTCCATGTCATCTTCATACCCAGCTGGACTTCTTGACTGCTCTTATTATATCCACAGTTAGACCCACTATAGTCTATTCTCAACAGAGCACATAGAGTGATACTTTAAAACATAAACCAAATGAAGTCATTACTCTGCTCAAAATCTTCCTGTAACTTCTCATCTTATTCAGGTTAAGAGCCAAAGTCCCTATAAAATCCTACAACATCTGTACCATTCTTTATCCCACCTCACAGTTGTCCTGCCTTCTTTTCCTCTAGTCTTTAAACTCTCTTTACTTCAGTTACATCAGCTTCTCTGCACATTAAGAAATATGTCAAGAATGTCTCTACCTCAGGACCCTTGCACATGCTTTTCTCTATGCCTGGAATTTTCTTCCCCCTGCCTTGTGCATGATACTCTATCTGTATCTCCCTCAGATCCTTGCTCAAAATGCCATCTTATCAGTGAATGTTTTCTTACTAATCTATTCAAAATTGCAATTCCCTTCAGTACCTTTGGCTGCCAGTCCATCTCTATCTCTAGTTCTTTTCCTACTCTGTTTCACTTTTTTCTATGACTTTTCTATGTTCTACTTTTTTTCCTTCTCTGTTTTATTTTTTTCTATGTATTACCACATGACACATATACATTTAATTAATTTATTCATTTAGTCTCTTTGCCTGCCCCTAACACTAGTAAGTAAGCCCCATGAGAAAAATAGACTTTGGTCTGTTTTGCTCTTTCCTGTGCTTCCAGCACCTATAACAGCTCCTCAGCACATAGCAGGTACCCAAGAACTATTTGGTGCTGAATAAATGAATGAGTGAATTGCTGCTGAATGAATGAATAAGTGGCTTGTGAGTATAGCCTGAAGTCAGATACAAAGTGAAATTTCTTTAGCGTTTTGTGCTCTTTCTAAAAAAATTTATATGTATTTTCTACTTGACAATATTAGGCCTGTCTTTTATTATAAATATCCTTTATCTCAATATCTTTGAGCCAGCATGATAACCCCAGAATATATTTACTCATAGCCATTATAAATCAGCATAAGCACAGTCTGAGAGGGAAAGTTTGAGCATTAGGAGCTTCATTTTATCTTGATATAATTTAGTTTATCTAGCCCTCATCACCCAAGGGAGATAGAGAGAGAACTTTCAGATACTGAGATATTTTCAAAACATGCAGATACATTTGAGAGGTCTGCAAAACTGGAGACATCAGACTGATACCAAATAGGCTGGTTCTGGATCTAAGTGTATTCTGAGTATACATGGAGAATACACAATATAGTACAAGAAGTAATATTTTGATTGGGATGGACAGGTACACACTGCTATGTTTAAAATGGATAACAAACAAGGTTGTTCTATATAGCACATGGAACTCTGGTCCATGTTATATGGTAGGCTGGATGGGAGAAAGTTTTGGGGAGAATGAATACATGTATATGTATGGCTGAGTCCCTTTGATGTCCACCTGAAACGATCACATTGTTAATCAGCTATACTTCAATACAAAATAAAAAGTTCAAAAAATTTGAGAAAAAAATGAGTTTTTAATTTCAAAAATCAAAAGTAAGTTAATATAAGCTAAATTTGATAATTTTTTCATTGGGTTGGAGAAGTAGGAAAAAGTGACCTGGAAAAATGGAAAGGCTAAAGGCTCTCAGTAGACAGCCTTTTCCTTCAAAAGGAGGGCAAGACTGCCTTGGTCCAGCTTATATCTGTTTTCTGCATTTGTATTAGGTAATAATAATGTCTTTTATTACAAAGATGGTTTGTTTTCCATTCATCAGCAAATGGCAGCCACTTGATAAGTTTCTCCTACTTCTCCTTTTCCTTCTGGCACTTTCCACCATGGTCTTTCTCCACTCTGTTTTTTTTTTTTATTCCCCTGAGGTTTGATAACATACGGGGAAAATCTGGATATGAGTTCAGAATAAAATGAATTCAGTGTGGGGAATATGGCTATAAGGAGTTTGAGAAGATTGTGTGGCTGGCTTTTAGTGCCTTTTGGCACAGCGTAGGGAGACACCTGGCAGAACTCCTCCAGGCCTCACGGGTGGAGAGCCGCTCACCTGGCCGGTACTCTGGGCTCCGCAGAGCAGTCTCATCTCCCCTGCCTGTGGGTCATCTCACAGTCTGTAAATATAGGGTGGAAGGTTCTTCTGGGGGTGGAGAAAACATAAATGAGGCAGCTTGTTCAGCATCTGCTATAGATTGTGGTGAGGTGCATGCATAGGCTGGGCTTTATTGATATAAATCAATTTGTCATGAGGCATCGTCAGTGCTAAGGTAAACGAATCAATCGCCTTTTGTCGTTATGGATCATCATCGGCTTGTGTCTTATGTGATTTACCCACTGTTGGTTTGAATAGAGCACTGTTCACTGAGGTATCTATCTGCAGACCTGGAGATGACTTATGGCTCTCAATTGGCTGCAGTTCATCCTTTCAGGGCTTCTCCAACTTTGTTCCAGTGGTTCAGGCTCCAAAGGGCCCCACTCACCCTTTAACAGGAAGGTAGAGGAAATATCTATCTGAGCAGGGTGTGCAGGCTTCTCTATGAGGACAGGAAGGCAGAGGGATGTGAGGGAATAAAGGGAGGATTCTCATCATGAAAACATGCCCCTGGAAGTTGCCCTACAGCAGTCACTGCACGAATGTCTGTCATCTCTTTTTGTGCCTAATGGAAGTCCTTAGATTCTTAGATAACAAACACTGATTCAATTATGTAACACCAATAATTAGAAAGACTTCAACTCTTTAGTCGGAGAAGGCAATGGAACCCCACTCCAGTACTCTTGCCTGGAGAATTCCATGGACAGAGGAGCCTGGTGGGCTGCAGTCCATGGGGTCGCAAAGAATCGGACAGGACTGAGCGACTTCACTTTCACTTTTCACTTTTATGCATTGGAGAAGGAAATGGCAACCCGCTCCAGTGTTCTTGCCAGGAGAATCCCAGGGACGGGGGAGCCTGGTGGGCTGCCATCTTTGGGGTCGCACAGAGTCGGACACGACTGAAGCAACTTAGCAGCAGCAGCAACTCTTTAGTATTCCTTGAAGAGCTCTATCAAAGTAACCTTTTATTTTTATTCTTCAATAAGAAATACTGCAGGGTTTTAATAAATTCTATACTTCAAAAAATCACAAAGTACCTTTTAAAGGTAATTTTTTTTTTCAGCAAATATCCCACCATGACTTCAGAGATTTACAAAAGAATTATGCCTCCATCCTTCTCTGGTTTTCATCTTCCAAATTGTTTAATTTTTCATCTTATAGAAGAAACTACCAACACATGACCACAGGAAAAATAAATCTCACCTGAACGCACTACATCAATGTCTAACTTACTTTGCCCTTCATCATTCTCTCTGCTCAGGTCTTTTTTCTTTTTTTTCTTCAGAATCACATGTTTCACTGCCTGAGGTGTGTTAGAAAGGGGAGAGTTCCCTAAGCTGGCATCTCTGATGTTTCATGCATTTAAAAGTTCCTAGTCTTTCTTCCCATCTCCTTTTCTTCCCCAGAGGCTAGTCCTTTGGGCGAGCTGCCTTTTCCTGTCTTCTCAGAATAGTTCTGCAGCAAACAGTGCTTTATTTTTCCCCAGACCTACAAGTCCCTTGCAGTTTAAAGCCACAAACCCCCCATACACCAAGCGTTTTCCTCCAACTAGTCAACAAGTAAAGAGGACAAAACCACAATCAGTAAAGAAATTCATTCCCATTTCCCAAATCACAGGAGACATGTACAAAGAAGTCCTCATTAAGGATCTGTTGGAGGATTCCAGACAATGGCAAAATCAAGAAAATATGCCAAGAAAGGTCAAGTTATTCTAGAAATGGTGGGGTGGGGAGGGAGATGGGAGGAATGTTCAGGGACGAGAGGACATGGATAAACCTGTGGCTGATTCATGTTGATGTTTGGTAGAAACCAACATAATACAATAAAACAGTCAACCTTCAATTAAAAATAAATAAATGTTAACAAGTGCACGGTCCTGAGTACAAGGGTTGTTTTGTTTCTATCTCTATCTGCTGCAGTGCCTAGAACAGTGAGTCACAGAGGATCATGTATGGTAAAATGATCTAGCTTGTTGGGTGAGTCTGTTGTTGGGTCAGTTATCTCGAGAACATATACCATCTACCCTAGGAGGACCCAGCTGGGCAGGCACTTAAAGTACCGCACCTTAATCCGTCTAACTGCTTTACAAACATTCTGGGAACAGCAGAATTTTGGACAATCAAGAGGAACAAATAAGTGCCTAAGCTCTGGAATCAGACTCTGGGCTGACATTTTGGCTCTTATATTTCATAGCCGTGGAACTCTGAGCAAGTCACGTAATCTGCCTAAGCCTCAGTTATCTCATTCATAACATGGGGATAAACAGTACCTCGCTACGAAGTTGTTATAAGGATTAAATGAGATGACCATGTAAAGCTCCCGGCACGTACACGTATAGCAGGCACACAAGTATTCAGCTGCTACAGAGAGATTGGGACACAACAGTCTATAACTGGCTTCACATAATCACTGCCCAATATCCATTCTGGAGAAACGTGTGATCAGCACTGATCCGAGGTCACTTTGTCAGTGAAGACCATGTGATTCCACAGTGGCAGGAGGGCATTTGTTCTAATCTGCCCTCTCTCTCTGCTATTCTGCCAGACTATGAATCAGTGAGGGGTCAGGATGTAGCCTGTCCTCACGCTGGATAGCAAAGCTCATGCTTTCTTGTTGAATATATCTAGATCTATGCCTAATTTCCTCCTAATGTGCCTCTAAAGCAAAGGTTTCCTCTGTGGGATTGCAGCAGGTGACCTGACTTGTCTTACCTAAACTAATCCACAAAGAAAGAACCTAACTCTCTTCCCACAGGGTTTTCATATTTGGCTTCATTTGGTTGGAGATGTCCTTCCCTAATTGCTGTAGGGAGCTAAGCCAGGGGACTGTGACAAATTAGAAGGCCCAGAGATGGCCCCATCTCTGGAGTGTCTTACATTTGGTTGCGGTGAGCTGGGATTTATACTGCCCGCGGACCAGCCTGCAGGTGGACCCATCTCCGTTGCAGACTCCACAGTTATCCTCCTTGATGGTGCTTCCCAGCTGATGATCGCAGCCAACAATCTAACAAAAAAGAGAGATGTGTAATTTAACCCGGTGCCTACAGCTACAGGGATGCAGGGTGGGGCCCTTCATCATCCAGTCAGCCTCCTTCATCCTTGAGATGAAGATAAAGATGAGATGAAGATCCATTCCAATGACAGGAACCAAACTGGAATTTGAACCAGGCTAAGAAGGAAAAAATGTGGCATGGGTAAAGACATTTTCATAGCTCAAATATATTGAAAAATACAAAGAGAAAGAAAGATGGGAGGGACAGAGGGGAAAGGGAGGGAGGGAGGGAGGGAGGGGAGAGGAGAATGGTGGGTGGGAGGAAGAAGAGAAGGAGAGAGAGAGGAAGACGCTGAACTAACATTATCGAACTTCAATTCCAAAATAATTCCCACTTTCAGTAAATATGCTTCATCCAAATCACAAAAAATACAACTGTGGGATAACTGTAGCAGGAAAAATGTTGTGAATAACCTCTGTGTTAGTCTGTAAGTTCCTTAGGATGTAAGATGCACACGGGTGGGGTTCTGTATCTTGGCTTCATTGATGTTTTCCAAGCAACTAGAACAGTGCTTGGCAAATTACAAGACTTCAATAAATGTTTGCTAACTGATAATTAAACATACTCCCTTTTCTAGCTAGCACTTCAACTAAGAAAACAGAAACAAAAGCACAGAATCAGCCGACAGAAACAAGGCTGGCGTGCGTGCGTGTGGTGGCAGAGGAGGGTTGACACGAAGGGCAGCAGGGATAGCCCCAGTGGGTGCCTGGGGCTGCCTGGCCCTGGCCTGTATCAGGCACAAGACACACATCTCATTCATTCTCAAGACAATCATGTAAGGTATCCCTGTTTTATAGGTGAGGTCATGAATCTTACCAAGGTCACTTAGCTAACAAGCAGCCGAGTTCTAAACGCATCTAATAAAACATTTGTGCTTTGTCCAAATCAGGCTTAACAAAGTCACAAGTCTTCATCACTTATGTGCGCAAACTCTTTTGTATCCTTAATCTTTTCTTTGCGATGTTCAAGTTAAAAAAAATTCAAATCCAAACTAAACTACAGCAGTTGTATCTCGACAGTTCTAGTGAAATCTAATATCATACTCCTAAACTACTTCAGCTACTGTCATGGGCAAAATAAGATAAGAACTGTAGAGACATTTGAAGGAGCTTATCTCCACAATGTCCCCACAATCCATCCTGTCTTTCCAAAGTTTGGTTGTTAACATGAACTTTCTTTGAGGATTGATTTTTATTTTTTTGTACCTCCAACTAACAATTGCAAACACATGTTTAGGCAAAGGCTTGAAAAGTACAACTATGTAAAACTGTGTTGTGTATGTGCTATATTTGAAAAATGTAGTTACGTGTACCTCTTCCCTAAAATCATGCAGACATCTTTAAAAATAGATAACAAAACAACAACTCCTTCAGTAATTCTATAAGTTTAGAAATGTAAAGATGTCAGGAAAATGTGCTTAAGTGGGGAGTGAAGGAGTTGGTTCCATCTTTGGTGTGTTCACTGTGGTCAAGCTGCAATTGGCCTCAATATGTTCAGAAGCTACAGTGAGGCCATCTCAGAATTTATGCCAGCTTCATCCATGTAGGGGCTTCCCTGGTGGCTCAGAGGTTAAAGCATCTGCGTGCAATATGGGGGACCTGGGTTCGATCCCTGGGTCGGGAAGATCCCCTGGAGAAGGAAATGGCAACCCATTCCAGTATTCCTGCCTGGAGAATCCCATGGATGGAGGAGCCTGGTGGGCTACAGTCCACAGGGTCCATGTAGAGCCCAGCATGTGCTGGCTTAAGACTTCTTTGATGTGCTTCCCTATAACCGCAGTGAAATTAGTTTCAAAATTCTTATCTGTAAATGAACCCACATAGGAGCGGAGCAACTCTGCCTTGATTCTTATATTTCAAGCACAGTGTGAAACAGAGTGCAGAAGTAACTTATTTACAAAGATATAAAAATTATTCATCCATTCAGCCAATAGTCATTGAAGTTCTGTTATGATCCAGGCACTGTGCTGGGAGCAAAACCCAATGGTGAGTTCAAGGACATATGGATCTACCCTCATGGGACTTAGAGTCTAGTGATGGAGGCAGATATTATGCAAATCAACATACACATGCAGAATGTAAATGCAGAATGATAATTATGATGAAATCTATAAGATACAGATAATGGGATACTATGACCGCATAAAATATGGATAACTTGATCTGTTTAGAAAGGCCAGAGTAGGAATTCTCTGGCAGTCCAGTGGTTAGGACACAGGCTTTCAAGGTCATGGACCTGGATTCAATCCTGGTTGGGGAAGTAAGATCCTACAAGCGCCACAGCACAGCAAAAACAAAAACAGAACAAGAAAGAAACAAAGGCTAGAGAAGATTTTCCTGAGGAAAAGTCTTTTGAGCTGAGAACTGAATGAGTCAGAGTTACCTCGACAAAGGAGAGGCGTTGCCATAGGGCTTACTGCACCTTTTCGTCATGCCTACATACTAGCTAAATGAAAAATATGCAAAAATCAAAAGTCAGCAAAAAAAAAAAAAAAAAAAATCAAGACTGGATTTGACACCTAAAGCAAAGACAACAGAAACAAAATAAACAAGGTGGGGGGCTACATCAAACTAAAAATTTTATGCACAGCAAAGGAAGCAATTAACAGAATGAAAAGGTAACCCATTTTCTCCCATTAGGAGAAAATAGCTGCAAATCATGTATCTGATAAAGGGTTAATATCAAGAGTATAAAAGAACTCATGCAACTCAACAGAGAACAAACCAAACAAGCAAATGAAAAAATGAACAGAGGATCTGAATAGGCAGATTTCCAAAGAAGATATCTAGGTGCGCAAAAGACAAATGAAATGATGCTCAACAATATTTATCATCAGGGAAATGCATAGCAAGGGCAAAATGAGATATCATCTCATAGCTATCAAAAATACAATAAATAAGTCTTGGTGAGGAAAAGGGAACCCTCATGCACTGCTGGTGAGAATGTAAATTCTTGTAGCCCCTATGGAAAACTGTATGGAGGTTCCTCAAAAAATTGAAAATAATTCTATCACATGAACCAGCAATTTCACTTCTGGATATTTATCCAAAAGCAGCAAAATTGCTGTCTTGAAAAGATATATGCATCCCTTTTTTCATCACAGCACTATTTACAACAGCCAAGACATGAAACTAATCTAAGTGCCTGTTGACAGATGAATGGATATCTATCTGAAAAGAAGGAAATCTATTATTTGCAAAAATATGAATGGACCTTGAGGGCATTACCTTAAATACAGCAGACAGAGAAAGGCAAGGATCATATGACCTCATGTACACATGGAATCCAAAAACAAACAAACAAATGAAGAAGCAACTCACAGATATGGAGACTAGATTGGTAGTTGCCAGTGGTGTAGCTTGAGCTAGGTGAAACGCGTGAAGGTGATCAAAAGGTACAAACTTCTAGATATAAAATAAATAAGTCATAGGGATGCAGTGTACAGTACGATGACTATAATGAATAATATTGCATTGTATAATTGAAAGCTTCTAAGAGAATCAACGTTAAAAGTTCTCATCATAAGAAAAAATACTTATAACTATGTGTGGTGATGGATATTAACTTATTGTGGTGAACATTTATTGGTATATACAAATATTTTGTATTTTGTATGCCTAAAATTAATATAATATTATATCAGTTATATCTCAAAAGATATCAGAAGACTACAGTACATGATTGCCTTAGTAGGGTTGAATCCTTTGAGAAAATATGGCAACCTTAATTTATGTAGAAATCAAAGGATCACTGACCCTAGTGTTCTTGTTTGGGGTTGAAGAGAGACAACCTTAATTTTATAAGATACTCAGCTCTGTGGAAGATCAGCGGGAATGGGAACTTAAACTCTCAGGTATCTCAGGAGGTGTACTCAAATAAATTTCATGTTTCTCAAAGGATTTATTTTCTCTGGAGAATTTTTAATGAGATTTGATATCTCTAAAGGAGCCAGAATGTAGATAATCACGAAAATCTCTCTCTAATACTAAAGATTTCTTTTGGTTCTAAAGTCATTTTAAGAACAGAACAATCCAGGTTCATTGATCCAAAGTAACAGTCATATTAGGAATAGCTAAATAGAAGGTGACATATTTAAGGGTAACTTGGCCAGACCACCAACTTAGCATTCCAGTGTGGGTTTATGGACCCTATGATATGAACCAAGTCAGTTCTAACTGGTCTTTGTTTAACTTCAGAATTGAAAAGACAAACATCTCCCTGACACAATAGTATTTTTTTTTTCTTTCTATAGCAGTTCCTTTTTAAGATGCCAAAGTATTCTAACTCAATTATTTTTAAGATGTGGAATACTTTATCATCAGATAAAATGTTCTTATTTTGATCCAAGTGGAAAATTAATTGCAGTTACATCAGGAAAATCATTGTGGACATAGCTCAATCTGTTGATCCTGAGTAACTGTTAATTTAAAGTTAGTTAAACTATTATGACATAAACCAATACAACATTGTGAAGCAATTTTCCTTCAATTAAAAATAAATTTTAAAAGGTGCTATCATTAATAATAGAGATAAAATAAACAGAAATACAGAAAAAGGCTCAGTTGGCATAAATAATGTCAGACTTCTCTGCGCCTTTGCATACACTATTATTTCTGCCTGGCATGCTCTTCCAATTCTCCATTTGGCAAATTCCTATTCATCCTTCAAATCCCAAATTAGCTGTCTCCTCCTCAAAAAGGCCTTTTGCAGATTCCAGAGTTAAGGACCTTAATGGTCTATGATTCCTCAGCCTTTTGTTCATAAGTCCATGGGGCTTCCCTGGTGCCTCAGTGGTAAAAATATTGGCCTGCAATGCAGGAGATGCATGAAATTTCATCCCTGGGTTGGGAAGATCCCCTGGAGGAGGAAATGGCTACCTACTCCAGTATTCTTGCTTGGAGAATCCCATGGACAGAAAAGCCCGGTGGGCTACAGTCCATGGGGTCATAGTCAGACACGACTGAACAATTGAGCATACACACACAGATACCCAATTCAAAGAATACATTTCTTATTGACTACATCACCAAGTTGCAACTAGTGAAATAAAAGTGAGAATGTTATGTGGAACTTCTGGAAAGGCTGCCTTACAAGAAGCTGACTTAGTTGGGGAGGGACCCTTCTGCCTTCCTGCCTTTCACTTTCTTGAAAAATGAGACAGCCTTGAGAATGGAAGGATGGCAGAGCAGAGAGAAAGAACAAGCCCAGTTATGGAACCCCACCCTGGACAGATTATGTTTTGACTTCTATTTTTTTTTCTTTTTTTTTGGTGAGTAAATCCTTTATGAGTTCAAGCCATTATTATCTGGGGGTTTCTTTTATATATTCTCAATTCAAACAGTTGTATAACATTTTAAGTTTAATCTATTAACACGTCTGTTTCCATAGCAGATCATGTGCTGAGAGCCCCTATTTTATTATCTTTCTATCTCTGCTGGTTAGCACAACGTTTGGCATTTGTGATGCACAATAAATGTCAGTGAATCAATGAAACACACAGCATCAAACATAATGGTTTGCTCATAATTCTAGTGTAGGTTACAGATAAGCAACCTTAGACTGCAGTCACTGATGACATACATGTGGACAAAAATGTACATATATGTATGTGTGTTATCATATATCTGTGTACACAGAGAAACAGACATACGATAAATGACAACTAGAAGCTAAATCTTAACCTCTGCCCTGGTGCATGAACAAGAATTACTGTAAAGGGCTAGTACTTTTAAGAGACTCATGTGTACCTACACTCATTATTAATGAAATGTCATGGAAGGCAATGTTCAGGTCACTGAGTTCCCAGACCCACCCCATTCTGGACAAAACATTAAAGTGAGATAATGGCCACTCATAACTTTGGGCAACTGCATGGAATTTTTTGTTAAGGGTGGAAAACTGAGTACTTTGGCCTAATTCAGCTTGTTAATATTCTGCTACTAGGTGTCAGCTTCATGGTCTAACTTCCTCCCCATCCAAAATGATTGACTAGTTTTGCTTTAACAAAACAAAACAAAACTTTTGTCCCAGGTGATATAAAAAGCAAGCAGCTTCCAGACGTGTTTGTTGTTTAGACACCATTGTCACCTTTTGTTTGTCTGTCTTGAGTGCATGCTTTTTGTGTACACTTGTGTAACATGGGCTTCTCTGGAGGCTCAGATGGTAAAGAATCTGCCTGCAAGGCAAGAGACCTTGATTCAATCCCTGGGTTGGGAAGATCCCCTGGAGAAGGGAATGGCTACCCACTCCAGTATTCTTGCCTGGAGAATCCCATGGACAGAGCAGCCTGGTAGGACAGGCCATGGGATCACACAGAGTCAGACACGACTAAGTGACTGACATTGCGTATACATGCATAAAGACAGACAGTTCTTCGTCTCTTGAGGGGAACACGTACATTTAACATTGTTGGTTTTTCTTCATGTTTTTTTTTTTCAGGATTTACTACAGAGAAGGGAGAAAACCCTTCCTGAACAAAAACAAGAACTGTACTACCCAGTCCAAGTTGGCTCACAGACTTTGAGCATGACATGCAGATTTTGGGAATCAGGCCTACAGTGTGTGGTGATAGTATGCTTCTTTGTTCACCTCACATAGCTGATAGCAAGTGAACAGGCAGAACACAGCCTGAAACTCTCTAGACACTGAAATATGTATAATAAAATGTCTTCACTGGGAGCCACAAGAGGAGAGATCACTGCATGGATAATTTGGAGAATGTAAATAAATACAGTCCATAAGATACCATTCCTCAGAATGACATGCTCAGATGGGTTCACACTGGCCCTATTTCAAATGGTTTCCCGTAAGGCCCTCAACTTCTAGCATCAAATACTGAGCCAGTGATGTCAAGCTTTTCTTGATCCAACACCATGAGGTAAGAAATTTTTAAATCCCTTTATTTTCAGCACTGGGAAAGACAAATATGGAAAATGAAACTCTGCAAATCTGATCACAGCTGCTCTTATTTATAATTATTTAATTCAGATAGAACTTTAGTGGGGAAGAGTGTGCTTTACATATATTATAACTCATTTACTATCTATGTCAATAGGGAAAATAGTATATCTCCAACCTTGCCTTTAAAAGACTTAGACATTGGTTTATGCTTTAGCTTTTTATAAAATGTTATAATACATATATATATATGATATAACACAATAAAATTTTTTTTAAAAAAGAGAGAAAATAGGGCAAAGGTAAAAATAAGGGTCAAAAAGCCAGAAACAAATTTGCATTGATGTACGGCAGAGATCACCACAAATTTGTAAAGCAATTATCCTCCAATAATAATAAAAAAGCCAGAAATGAGAACCACATAAAAGCACATTGTTAAGTCCTATACACTTTCTATATAGGGGTCATGGGTCTGAATGTGGCCTTCCTAGAAAAGAGGAAAACATAAGCAGTTACAAGGGTTATAGCATCTACTGGATCTTTTAGAAAATGTATAGGATAGTGTGCTATTTACAGTAGACTCAATAAATATTTGTGCAATGAATGAATGACAAACTGGTGCAGGAAAATCATAATTACCCAAAGTACTGAAACCCTAGCAGATATGTATCTGCTGTGAATTTTCTGAAAGACAATGTCATGTAACAATGTCCCAAGAACATCTGAGCAGATAAATACAAGAAGTTTCATAGAATTGTCTTTTCAATAACCACTGATGAACCTTAATGGTCAGGGAACGTTTGTTAAAAGCAAATCTTAAGAAACAAAAACAAATCATCCAGGTATAGAGCACTGTGATGGTTGACTTAATCTAAGGACAGACTTCACAGCACTTAGAGTGGGGCCTGTAAAATATGGCACATGTGCAGCTATTTGTCCTGCAGGACCCATGGCAGACATTGCTAACCAACTGCAGTGCTCTTTGCTACTTATATGTGGCCCATGATCCTCTATGATACTGTGATCTAGAAGCCAAATTCATTAGTCTACGGCTGTCTTGCAAGACGACCAAACCAATTTACTATTCCAGAATCAGAGAAATGAATTGGATATCTTTTTGATAATCTTCACAAATACTTCTCTTATGATGAACATTTTCTGAAGATATGAATGATTCCAAGTACAAATTTTAATGCTGAGGTTCAGGGAAGATAACTTCCCTAAGGTTACATGGCTGGTAACTAACAAAACAAAAATTCCAATTTTGGATTACTAAGTTATAGTAGGATGCCAATGATCCATGGAAAGATACACTAGTCAGTATTTAAAATGACAGTGGTGATAACAAGGTTGAACATTCTTATTAAGATCTTCACCTCCAGAGCCAGACTTATGTGTAGGAGTGAATGGAAGGCTTCATCTGTAATATGACTTGGCAGCATATTTAGGAAGTAAATGGGAACCACTTATCATCTATACTTGTGTTCCACACCTCTCCAATACAAGAAAACAGCATCTCTGGTCATTCATGAAGATGTTAATAGTGGTCCATAAGCTATGGTTAATATTTCCAAAAGCCTAATGGAAATAACTTTACCTGAAATAAAACCACATGCTGCTGCTGCTGCTAAGTCACTTCAGTCGTGTCCGACTCTGTGCGACCCCATAGACGGAAGCCCACCAGGCTCCCCCGTCCCTGGGATTCTCCAGGCAAGAACACTGGAGTGGGTTGCCATTTCCTTCTCCAATGCATGAAAGTGAAAAGTGAAAGTGAAGTCGCTCAGTCCTGTCCGACTCCTAGCAAACCCATGGACTTCAGCCTACCAGGCTCCTCCGTCCATGGGATTTTCCAGGCAAGAGTACTGGAGTGGGGTGCCACTGCCTTCTCCGAAAACCGCATAAGGTCCTCCAAACCTCAACCATCTCATCATGCAAATAAACTAAATCCTGATGATCTTTATTGTACTTAACATTATACTTAGGTCTTTAGGGCATAAAATGTAAAAACATATTATTGCTTAATACATGCAGTCTTTTGAGTTGATGGAAACTTACAAAACACAGGGCCCATATGAAAAAAATAATAAAGGACCCTTTGTGTCAAAAAGTTGGGAACCATTGGTATAGCCCTCTGTTTGTTTTTCAAATGCCCTTGGGAGGAGTAACACGTGAAGTTGTTGATTATGCTTAAATTAAACCAAATCAACTGAACATAAGGCATTATGCTGGCTATTATGGTGCTGTGGGGAATACACATAAGTAATAGGCATGGTCCCAGTCTAGGGTGAATGGGTTTGATCAGATCATTTCCTCAAAACAGGTGAGAACAGCAAGAGAATGAGAACACTGAGACAATGAGAACACTGAGGTCATCGGGGTATGGAAGAGGAGAGAGACAAGGGAAAGCCACTTAAGGAAGGTAAAGAAAAGTAGTGTGTGCCTAACACTTTCTATACTTAATACAACATATATTAATATAGTGTCATTTAATTATTTTTTTAATTAATATATAATTGATATTAATGTTACATTCTTTTCAAGTGTACATCATACTGATTTGCTATTTGTGTATACTGCAAAATGATTTCCACGAGTCTAGTTAACATTCTTTAATTCTTACAGTACCCTTTAAAATTAACTAACTTTATGTCTATTTTACAAAAATAAAGCTGGACTCAGAAAGATTCAACCATTTGCCCAAGATTGCATTACTAGAACTGGTGTTGCCCAAGTTGAATCAATGAGTGACCCCTCCATTCTATGATGTATGATGTTCTTTTTAGGGGTTACAATGGCACTGGAGAGACAGGAAATAGGAGGAGGAATGTGTTTCCTTCAGCCACAACCTTGTTGCCAAAAGCAACACCGACCAACCATTGTACATTCTAAAATTTATGCACCAGGCAAAAAAGTACAATTCAGTATTAATAGCTTAGAAAGTATATCTTTAATGAGCAGAATCTCTTTTTTTTTGAGAGAGCAATTGCTGCTGCTGCTCCTAAGTCACTTCAGTCGTGTCCTACTCTGTGCGACCCCATAGATGGCAGCCCACCAGGCTCCCCCGTCCCTGGGATTCTCCAGGCAAGAGCACTGGAGTGGGTTGCCATTTCCTTCTCCAATGCATGAAAGTGAAAAGTGAAAGTGAAGTCGCTCAGTCCTGTCAGACTCCTAGCGACCCCATGGACTGCAGCCTACCAGGCTCCTCTGTCCATGGGATTTTCCAGGCAAGAGTACTGGAGTGGGGTGCATTGCCTTCTCTGGAGAGAGCAATTGAATTGATTTTTAAAAATTAGTTGCTTTTTTTCAATAAACACATGCTATTGGGAAATACTGGTAAATACAAGCTAAATGGATAAGGCATAACTCTCCCACACTCTAATACACCACAATTGGAAAAAGTTCATGTGAAGGCATTAACTTTTTATCCTCCAAGCAAAGATTTTCCAAAGGGAATCTCCCTATACATGGCACTCTTCTCTGGGGTTTACCAATCATTTGTTGGACTTTTCAATTTCTTCTTGGACTCACAAGAGTCCTTACAATGGCCTACAAGGTTCTGTGTCAACATACAGATGGCCAATAAGCACATGAAAAGATACTTATCATCACTAATAATTAGAGAAGTGCATATCAAAACTACAATGATGTACCACCTCACACTAGTCAGAATGGTCATCATGAAAAATGTGTGCAAAGAAAGGCTGGAGAAGGTGTGGAGAAAAGGGAACGCTCCTCTGCTGTGGGTGGGAATATAAATTGATTCAGTCTGTATGGAGAACAGTATCAGGGGGTTTCTTCAAAATCTAAAAACAGACTTACCATATGATACAGCAATCCCACTCCTGGGTATATACCCAGACAAAACTATAATTCAAAAAGATACATATACTCCTATGTTCATAGCAGCACTTTATAATAGCCAAGACACAGAGACAACCTAAATGTCCACAGACAGATGACTAGATAAAAATATGGTACATATATACAAAGGAATATTACTCAGCCATAAAAAAGAAAAGGGGAAGACAGAGGAGGAAATGGTTGGATGGCATCACTGACTCAATGGATATGAGTTTGAGCAAAGTCAAGGATGTTGTGAAAGACAGGGAAGCCTGGAGTGCTGCAGTCCATGGGGCTGCAAAGAGTTGGACATGACTGAGTGACTGAACAACAACAAATAAAAAAAGGATGCAGTTATGCCACTTGTAACAACATGGATGGACTTACAGATTATGATACTAAGCAAAATAAGTCAGAAAAAGACAAATACTATATGATATACATACATGGGCAACCTAAAATACGACACAATTGAACCTATCTACGAAACAGAAAAAGACTCAGTGACACAGAGAAGAGACTTGCGGTTGCCAGTGGGGAGGGTGAGTAGGGGAGAAAAGGAATGGGAGTTTGGGATTAGTAGATGCAACTAGTATATATATGATGGATAAATAACAGTCATACTGTATAGCACAGGGAACTGTATTCAATATCCTGTGATCAATCACAACAGAAAAGAATATGAAGAATATGTAAATATATATGTGCATAACTGAATCACTTTGCTATGCAACAGAAATTAATACAACATTGTAAAATCAACTATACTTCAAATAAAAAAAAAAAGGTCCTGTATCATCTGAGTTGGGCTTCCTTGGTAGCTCAGTGGTAAAGAATCTGCACGCCAATGCAGCAGATGCAGGAGATATGGGTTTGATCCCTGGGTTGGGAAGATATCCTGGAGAAGGAAATGGCAACCTGCTCCACTACTCTAGTCTGGGAAATCCCATGGACAGAGAAGCCTGGCGGGCTACAGTCCAAAGATTCAGACATGACTGAAGCAACAAAACAATAATGAAATCATCTGAGTCACCTCTCTGACTTCATCTCTCTCTGACAATCCGTGCTGTTTTTCAAACACCGTAAGCGCTTTCTCATCTTAGAAGAGCACTGGTTGTTGCCGCTGACTGGAACATTCTTCCTTAGACACCTCTAGAACAGCTGCCTTGCCATCTTTAAGTCTTTACTGGAAACTCTCACCTTCTCAATAATGCCTACCCTGGCCAGACTATTTTAACCTGTGCCCACACCCCCACCCATGTTCTCTTACCCTATCCCATTTTTTTTTCTATTTATTCTATGGCACTTATAATTATGGCACAATATAACTTATTTATAATAAGTGTATTGCTTATTTTCTATCTCCTACTAGAATGTAACACCACAGGGTCATAGTGCCTAATGATATAATAAGCCACTAATACAACTTATTGAACAAATGAATGGATTTAGTATACGGGCAAGGCCATAGCTGATGGGTATAGATTGTGGTTTTAGAAAACTTTTCTCTTCATCTTAACCTGGAATATAATAACAGCTTCCATCGCTTTTTTCTCTACCACTAGTTACAAAGACCAAAAAGAGCTCTCTGTCAAAAAGCAAAAGATCTCTATGGATGCATCATTTTACAGTACCATAATATGAGAGTTTAATTTCCACTTGTCACTGTGCCTGCTTTGCCTGTTCTCATCCACTACTCCGGAATGGCCTTGAGCTGTGAATGCTTATTATTTTTGAGTGAGTCTTCCTCTGACCCTTTTCCACTGGGCACAGGGCTCTGGCTTCATGCCCTCACTCTGACACCAACTCTGGACCTGGAAGCTCACTTCGTACTCGATCTCCTCAGTGGCTGATTCTTGGCTCTTTCGGAGGGACGTGAGCTTGCATAGCCCCCGGCCTGACTCTTGCCATTTCTCTGTGTGAGCTCTAGCCCTTTGGCTGCTCGGCTGGCTAGACCAGCGCCACTGTCCTTCTCCACTTCCAACCTATCCACCCCCACCCTCATCAAAGATTAGGAAGTCAACCTCCCCTGCAGTTAAAGTCTGAAGGAGGACATGGTTTCCTTGGAATGAGATTTGGTGCTCCTTTAAAGAGCTGCAATTCTCCCATGCTCCTTAATAGCTTCCTTACCCTCTGGTTCTAGAGATGTTGGGGGATTGCAATTGGTTCTGTGGTACTTTTCTCTTTATATTATAAAGTAAAAGGAGGGATGTCAATGTGAGAGGTATGAAACAGCTGATAGGAAGGGCAGTGAGTTGATTAGATTATAAACATTTTTAAGAGTTTTTGCTGTATTGCCTTTCTTAAGATTAAGAATCTGATCCCTCTAATGGCTGGATAAACACCCTGAAAGGGAAAGAAAAAAAGAATGACTAAGTCTTACTTCTAATATTTATTAAATTTCCCAGGTGCTACCAGTCTGATTTTACTTTGCTCCTTTCTTATTTATTTTAAGGTCTGGGCCAAATTCTTGTGTAAATTTATGGCTAAAAGAATCTGGACTTTTTTTTTTTTTGGCATGTTGGTTTTTTAAAAAATATTTCTGCATATCTTTTATTTCATTAACAGAATCATGGAACTGGAAGAGATCCTAGGGATTATATTCAATCTCTTTCTATTTCTGCTATTTTTATTTTTTAATTGAAGTATAGTTGATTTACAATGTTGTATTAGTTTCAGGTGTACAGCAAAGTCATTCAGTTATACATATTTAATATATATATTCTTCTTCAGCTTCTTTTACCCTATAGGTTATTAAAAATATTGAGTATAGTTCCCTGTGGCATATTGTTTTTAGTCAAATGTGTTTGTCTACTAGTCTTCAGCAAAAATCCCAAGAATTAACCTAGTATAGACCTCTGTGCATACAGACACAAGAATTCATTCTCCACATATGGTCAGAGAACTTTTCTTTAGCAGGCTGTCTTCTCCCTCCTCAACTTCCAAAATTAGGGTGTCTGGAGAATGCAAAACAAAATTATACAAAGGCCTGACCTCTGACCCTGCTTCTGTCTCAAAGGCTGTGAAGTACCCAAGAGGGAAAGTGTTGAATTTGGCCTCACTTCACATGGCATTAAGTATAATTCTTTGTGAACTGTGGTGACATCATGGTATACTTTGACATCACTGCTCAGACTCCCTTCTGCTGCTGGGCACACAGTATAGAGTTTTTGTTCCAACACAAGAGTCCTTTGTTGAGAAGAAAGGACAGCAGCTGGTCTTCTGCCCTGGCACAAATGTGGATCTTACTGGAATGTGCCTGTTTAGGAAGTGACCACAAAGTAGCCATTCAACTATGATGACTAGTACTCACACATATAGCTCTGGAAACTTTAATAAAAATGTACATCTACAGAGTTCAAAATTCCGCCTATGGGCCATAACTCAGCAAAATTCTGCATATGCTAAAGTTCTCATTTATACGTCTGGATATGTTATTTGAAGTCAATATTCCAAAAAGAGTAGTATGCTGGCTATATGTGTGTCAAGGCTGGAGGTAAAGAAAAAGGAATGGTAAGGAGTGACATATTTGTCTCCCCAAATAGCTCTCCTGCACTGTAATTGATTAAGTATCTCAGGTCGCCAGTCAAGAGGGCTTGCGTTCCTTGGCTTTCAAATCAATTCCTGGTTACTTCCCAAGCATACTACTTTATACTAATTTTAAGCTCTCAGGCAGTGCTATTAGTATTCTCCTTCAAAGATATGTATACATACAGCTGATTCATGCTGTTGTACAGCGGAAACTAACACAACACTGTAAAGTAATTATACTCCAATTAAAAAGATATTCTCAAATGATCAAATGACATGTTTATTTCTTTCTTCTTTTCCTGTTTTGTCTACTGTTATTTCTATCCCAGGTAAAACCTCAGAAAATTGACCAAAACAGTTGATGCAAAAATATCATCTGTAAAATAACTGCACATTTCTGTCCCATGTGACTCTAACACTTATACAAGGCAGAAAAGTTTCAGATCAGCTTGAGAAGCTATTAATCTCACAGGAATAAATCATAGCCCCCCAAATTTGGGTGGGATGGCAAACTTCTTTAATTGAAAAAAATGTATATAACTTTAAAAATTCTGTCAGAACAAATAGAGCTGAGACATAATCCTCGACTTGACCATTAGCCTTTCAGTTGGTCAAAGTACTTTTTTCCCTCTGTAAAGGCCAACCAGATCATACTGTCCCATCTCAGTCTTTTAGCCATGCTTTCACTTCTCTAGTCATTTCGTACCCTGGAACATTATTACTTAAACCAAGAATCTACACGTTGTACAGCCCTTAACCATGGAAAAGGCAGCATGACCTTGTGGGTGGAACAAATGACTCAATCTGGATGTGATGATCCATTATCAACTGCTTGTAGACATCACATGTTTTCAGTGTGTGATTCAGTTCTCTCCTGAGGATAATCAGATCTACTTTATATTTTTGTAAGGATATTTGAAGTGATATCTTATATAAAAAGATGCCAAGCATATATAAACCACTCTGATCAATCACCCTGGAATTTTTTAAAAAATTCTATTTTGAAATCTTCTATTTTATAGTCCTCATAATTACAAGACCGTATGCCCTAGTCACTTTGGCAAGGGTAGGGAGGGGTATGAGTTCATTGTGCAAATAGGAGGTATTTGCTCCTACATGTGAAAATGTGTCTAAAGCTGTAAAGGACTACTTAGTCACTTGAGCACCTGTAGTCTTGTTCCACAGCTCCAGGTAGAATGTCAAGTTTGTAGAAACTCAGATTTATTTCCACGCCTCTGGGTTTGAGAATAGCACATATGAAGTAAGGTTACAATCTTAATACTGGACAGATTTTCCTTTATCAGGCAGAATAGATGGAGCTTCACTGGAGGATGGTTTTTAACTTCCCTCTAGCCTGCCGAAGTAGATGATGAAATAGCCACAAGCCTACTTGGTTCTCTGGAAAATGATCTCTGAGAGTTTTAAGGATTCTGTTAGATACAAAAAAAAAAACCCTCTCTGGAATTGCTGTGGGGGTAGCAGATCATCTCCTCTTCAGCACACTCAAATGAGACGGGAAGGCTCAGAATTCTTAAAGTACCCTTCCTGAGATCTCTATTCTAGACCACTACTCTGGAGTTAATCCAGTTCAGTCCAGTTCAGTTGCTCAGTCATGTCCGACTCTTTGCGACCCCATGAACCACAGCACGCCAGGCCTCCCTGTCCATCACCAACTGCCAGGGCCACTTTCAAATGTGTGTTCATGCATGTGTGTGTGTGTGTTCAGTTGTGTCTGACTCTGCGATCCCATGCAGAGGACTAGCCTGCCAGGCTCCTTTGTCCTGGCATTTCCCAGGCAAGTATATTAGAGTGAGTCATCACTCCCTTCTTCAGGGTATCTTCACAACCCAGTGATCACATCCATGTCTCCTGTGTCTCTTGCATTGGCAGGTGGACTTGTTACCATTGAGCCCCCTGGGAAGCCCCGATAAGTGAGTAATAATCGTTAAATGTAAATGACAATACAAAACAGATTTTCACAGTCATTCTTCTAAAATCTGAAGTCTATGGAAAGGTATATTTCCAGGAGTTGGAGTAAGAGCTCAGAGACCTGTTGTCTCCATGGAGCCTGTACTCATATGGATGTGTTTATGTGACAGCTGAGTTTAATGACAGAAAGTAAGTACTCAGCAAATCCATCTTGGTATAGGGAATACTCAAAATCTATTTGTTTTGAATGGAAAGAAATATGAATCTGTATGTAAAAGCCAAAAATAAGTGAGTTATTTTTTTAATGGAAAAGTAGCCTTCCTGAAACTGAAAAATTGAATCGTTTATTAATAAGAATTAGCAATGAATTAATCAAACAGCTAGAGCTGTTTGGAGTGTGCAGGCAAGTAGGCCTTAGGAAGCATCACTGTGAACAAAGCTGGTGGAGGTGATGGAATTCCAGTTGAGCTATTTCAAATCCTAAAATATGAGGCTGTTAAACCACTGCATTCAATATGCCAGCAAATTTGGAAAACTCAGCAGTGGCCACAGGACTGGAAAAGGTCAGTTTTCATCCCAATCCCAAAGAAAGGCAATGCCAGAAAATGTTCAAACTACTTCACGATTGCACTCATTTCACATGCTAGCAAGGTAATGCTCAAAACCCTCCAAGTTTGACTTCAACAGATGTAAACATCTAGATGTATAAGCTGGATTTAGAAAAGGCAGAGGAACCAGAGATCAAATTGCCAGCATCAGCTGGATCACAGAAAAAACAAGAGAATTCCAGAAAAACATCTACTTCTGCTTTATTGACTATGCCAAAGCCTTTGACTGTGTAGATCACAACAAACTATGGAAAATTCTGAAAGAGATGGGAATACCAGACCACCTTACCTGCCTCCTGAAAAACCTGTATGTTGGTCAAGAAGCAACAGTTAAGACCGGACATGGAACAATGGATTGGTTCAAAATTGGGAAAGGAGTACATCAAGGCTATATTTTGTCACCCTGCTTATTTAATTGACATGCAGAGTACATCATGCAGAATGCCAGGCAGGATGAAGCACAAGCTGGAATCATGATTGCTGGGAGAAATATCAATAACCTCAGATATGCAGATGACCCCAACATAATGGCAGAAAGCAAAGAGGAATTAAAAGACACTTGCTCCTGGGAAGAAAAGCTATAACAAACCTAGACAGCATATTAAAAAGCAGAGACATTACTTTGCTGACTTTTAAGGTCCGTATAGTCAAAGCTATGGTTTTTCCAATTATCATCTATGGATGTGAGAGTTGGACCATAAAGAAGGCTGCGCACTGAAGAATTGATGTTTTCTAACTGTGGTGTTGGAGAAGACACTTGAGACTTGCGGGGACTGCAAGGAGATCCAACCAGACCATCCTAAAGGAAATCAACCATGAATATTCATTGGAAGGACTGATGCTGAAGCTCCAACACTTTGGCCACCTGACACGAAGAGTTGACTCACCAGAAAAGACCCTGATGCTGAGAAAGATTGAGGCAGGAGGAGAAGGGGACGACAGAGGTTGAGATGGTTGGATGGCATCACCAACTCAATGGACATGAGTCTGACCAGACTCTGGGAGATTGTGAAGGACAGGAAAGCCTGGTGTGCTACAGTCCACGGGGTCACAAGTAGGACACGACCAAGCTACTGAACAACAACAAATCAAAGAGCAGTCACAACATCCTACAAGAAAAGTGGACTGATTTTTAATGGGCCAAAAAAATTCCTGAGCCAGACTAAAGGTTAGCGGCTGGACTGGGCTGGAAGAAGGCTGAGTATGATCAATTCTGGCCATCCTTTTCAAACTCTAGACTTGTGGGTTTGGGATAAGCAGTAACATTTTGCTGTATCACTGCAATATTGACAATGGCAAAATACTGCTGTTTTTTTCATTTTAGACAAAAGCAAATTCACTCAAAGGCCCTGAGATTTCAAAAAAAAAATGACTGTATACATTTTTCCCATTCAGAATGATTAAGAAAATTCCACAAGCCACCCACTCACATACATAAAAATGAATTCTGCCTCTTTCCTAATTGCAGGCCCAATTTAAAAAACCAGCTGAAATCTATAAATTTCAAATCTGACAAAATTCAACACTCAGCATATGTCAAATTTGAGAAAAAACTACATTCACATTTTAATCTAGAAATATTTTAAAATTCAAATTTTATAATAGTTATAATCGATTTTTTAAGGTAGTTTTTAAAAACTACCTAAAAACTTAATAGTGAAAGCTTGTCTATACAAAGTGAAAAGTGTTAGTCACTCAGTTGTGTCTGACTCTTAGTAACCTCTGGGCTATGACTGGGTTCTTCTGTCCATGGGGTTCTCAAGGCAAGAAAACTGGAGTGGGTTGCCATTTCCTTCTCCAGGGGATCTTCTCAACCCAGGGATCAAACCTGGATCTCCTGCATTGCAGGAGGATTCTTTCCCATCTGAGCCACCAGGGAAGCCCTGTATAAACTATCTTCTAACTGCTCCAAAGGTATCCAAAGGACCTGCCTGCCTCCATGCCCTCATCTTATTGCTTCCTGTTGGATGAGGGGTAAAGAAGAAAAGAAATTTTTGTGGTACATGCAACAATAATCATTTTGCTATACTAAATCAAGTAATATTTCTTCTGTATGTAATATACAAGGCATGTAATTTGAGATAATTGGTTCATACTTTTAAAATATGCAGTATATCTTTATTGATACACCTATGTGAATTGGACATGACTGAGCAACTGGACTGAACTGATGTGAATCCAAATAGAAAAACCCCCAGATTCTGCAAGTCTGGATCTATCAAATGACACATTTGTTGAAAAATATGATTTAACCACTAATTTTAAGATGTTCAAATGTTTTTTCAAATGGACTCTTGGCTTGGTTTTGACCTAGTCTTCATGCCATTTTGCTATACTAAAATTTCACATGACTCAGACTATTTTCTGTAGGAGCAGATGCGTTACAAAGAATCACTTACTGGGGTATCTATCAAAGAGTTGTTGACGTTCGGACACTAAGTTGTGTCCAACACTTTGCGATCTGAAAACTTTCATTAGTATCAGTAAGAAGATTTTTCTGAACATGGCGCTCCACAGAACACCTGAGCACTGAGTTCTAAGATGATTCCCAAACTTGAGCTTTGAATTCTTTCTAATGAATGTGTTAAAAGCAAGTTACAAAGGTTTTTCTAAGATGAGAGTGACTACTTGTTTCAGTGAGGTGTGGTCCTCCTGGCTGAAGCCTGAAAGGCCTCTTGCTCTGTGGCTTGTGAGTGGCAGTCGCATCTGAGTTGGCAGGAAGGTAGAAAGCAAATACCATCAGCTGCCATCATTCTGAAGAGAGAGAGATGAGATAATCACAGACTGTGGTAATAGATAATTCTCATTTATCATATCTGGTGTCAGGAAGACACAACAATGAATAAATCATGATGGGAGAAGGGCTCTAGATTCTTAGGAAACACCAATTATGGGTCAAGGACTGACAGGGTTTTGCAGAGTTCATGAAGTCTATACACAAACTCTGTGACCACACAGGTGACAAAGCCAAAGCAACCTTCTATGCTGCCTACCTGGAATTTGAATTTCAACCTCTTTCTTTTTATTGTATTAAAAGTTAAAAAAAGTTTATTGAAGTATTGCTGATTTACAAAATTGTGTTACTTGCAACCTCTAATACATCTTTCCTACTACTCTGGGTCACTTAATATTCCAGAGGACTTTTAAGTCAACGGTGTGTATATTCAAAACAGTAGAGTAGCATCATGTGTATGCAGCAGCTACGCCCATGAGAATATACTGTTCTAAGGGAATGTATGTACCACTCTGTATATCAATAGTATGCCAACTGTATATCCCACATATCAATAATGGTCACTAAGTTTGTTTCTCAGCACCCAGCAAAGGGCACTCAAGGGAGAAAAGAAGCTCTTAACAGGCTGTTTCTTAGGCAACAAAAACTTCCATAAAGATTCCCAAGTTGTCTCCAATAGTATGAAAATCAGTCTTCAGTAAATTTATTTTCAAGGCTGCCTTTAGCTTGGCTTCAACACTTAACTAGTAAGGTATTACCTTGAACAGAGGGAAAAATATTTCCAGTAGCAGCTGACAAGACTGTGAAGAAGGAAGAAGGGAGGAGTGAGGAGCGACAGAGTGGAAATGCACTGAACTCAGCCCAAACGTGGCTTACATCTGGGCGGCCTAACCCATCAGAGACCTCAGGAACCCTGCCAGTGGCCAGAGAGAGACCTTCATGTGAACTTTTGATTTGCAACACAGTATTGGGAAGGAAGAGGATACCCAGAATGACACATTGTTGATCCTACAGCAACTGAATACCTGCCCTCCCTTCCCCAGCCAGCCTGGGTTAAGGGCCAAGGTTTGAGGCAAGAATACATTCCAATATGGAAGTATTTTTTACACTTAATCTGACCTTTGTCAAAGGTCAAATAAAAACATTTGGAAACACGGGAATGGAATATTTTCATATTCGTTTTTATTTAGGACTCTCACATAGTTACTCAAAGCAAAAAAACTGACAGTTTTAGCTCCAACAATGTTCAAGATTACAGTAGCAGGAATGATCTGTGTGAGAGGGAGAGAGTTACGTGAGAAAATCACATCCCACATATAATACTGAAGGCACAACTCTGTCTCCAGGACTGAGCCAAAAGTGGTCTCCCCCATTTCTGTTCAAATTTTCTAAAGTGAGAGCAGAACTCACTGCTGAATACAATCATGCATTGTTAAAAAGTATACACTGTCAAGCTTATATTCCTAGACTATGTGCCTCTCAGACAGTTCCACAAGTGATAACTTCTTTTGCAAAGGGATTAGAAGTTTGTTTTAGACACAACTAATTTCTCAGTGACAAGGCTAACCGTTGGGCCTAATTAGATGTTAAGAAGAAAAGGCTCCATTTTGTAAGCAGTCATTGAAATTACAAATGTGGACTCAGTCTGCCAAACAGGTACTATCGTAAATCAACACCTCTACCCATAGCAGGCTGCTACTCTGAAATACTTCATCGGTATGCAAAGAGGCACAGCTACACTTCAATTTCCTTCCTTCAGACAGCATCTCACATTTTCATGGTTATTCTTTGAGCTTGGGAGCAGCAGAGAGGAAAAACGATAGGGAAGAATAAGGGCTAGAGGAATTCCATGCCCAAACATTTATAAATTGCCTAGAGAAGCTTAACATGTTTTAGCATCCTGATCTTCATCACAATGAACAAGTCCTGTACTCAACACCTTTTATAGGAATAGTGTTATGGGAGCTGTTAAAGGATAAAAGATTGAAAAAGTCATAGATCTGCTTTAGAGGGCTTTAGAAGGTAGAAGTATGTACGTAATATTAGGAGGCAGAGCTGGGAAGAATGAAAAATGGTGCAGCTGCTGTGGAAAAGATTTTGGTGATTATTTAAAAAACTAAACATATAATTACCATATGACCCAGCAATTTTAGTTCTGAGAATATATGTGAAACAGTGAAAGCAAGGACTTGAACCAATATTTGCAGGCCCGTGTTCACAGCAGAATTATTCACAACAGGCAAAATGTGAAAACAACCCAAATGTCCATCAACAGGTTAAACAAAATATGGTATATGCTGTTAAATTAATTAAACAAGGAAGTCATTAAACTAACATGGCTCTACTATCATGGCAGACTATGTAAGCAAACCAAAGTCTAAGTCAGTAAATGTCTCAACCTTACAAAATAAAAAAGCTAAGACAACCAATCATAGACAACTAGGCTTTAAACTGTAGCCAATCAAATAGTGTCCTTTCTTTGCTTCTGCATTTTCTCCATAGTTTTTCCCTTGGATCCTGTTAGTGGAACACTCTTAACTACATATGGTTTGTTGCTACCTGATTCTTCACCAATAAATGCTCAAATAAACTAGTTTCTTTTTAAGAAGAAATAAATAATTTGAATAGACTGATCACTATAAGTGAAACAGAATTTGTAATTAAAAAAAAAAAACAAAAAACCTTCCCTACAAACAAAAGTCCAGGACTGGACAGCTTCACTGGAGAATTCTACCAAACATACAAAGAAATACTTATCCGATCCTTCTCAAACTCTTCCGAAAGACTGAAGAGGAAGGAATACTCCTAAAGTCATTCTATAAAGCCAGCATCACCCTGATACCAAAATCAGACAAAGACACTACCAAAAAAGAAAATTATAGGGCAAGATCTTTGAGGAATATAGATGCAAAAATCCTTAAAAAAATATTAACAAACCTAATCCAACAATACATAATCATATGGCATAATCAAGTTGGATTCATCCCACGGTCACAAGGATTGTTCAACATATGCAAATCAATCAATGTGATACACCATATCAACAACAACAACAACAAAACGAAAATCCCAGGATCATCTCAATAGATGCAGAAAAATAATTTAGTAAAATTCAACATCAATTCATGATAAAAACCCTCATAAAAGTGGGTATAGAGGGAACATACCTCACCATAATAGAAATTATTTATGACAAACCCACAGCCAACATAATACTCAACAGTGAATATCTGAAAGTCATGCTGCAAAATCCAGGATAAGCAAAGTATGCTCGTTCTTACTATTCCTATTCAATATAGGGCTGTAAGTCCCAGTCACAGCAATCAGACAAGAAAAAGAAATGAAAGGTATCCAAATTAGGAGGGACGAGGTAAAACTGTCATTATATGCAGATGATATAATACTATGTATAGAAAACATCTGCTGGATCATGGAAAAAGGAAGAGAGTTCCAGAAAAGCATCTATTTCTGCTTTATTGACTATGCCAAAGCCTTTGACTATGTGGATCACAATAAACTGTGGAAAATTCTGAAAGAGATGGGAATACCAGACCACCTGATCTGCCTCTTGAGAAATTTGTATGCAGGTCAGGAAGCAACAGTTCGAACTGGACATGGAACAACAGACTGGTTCCAAATAGGAAAAGGAGTATATTGTCAAGGCTGTATATTGTCACCATGTTTATTTAACTTCTATGCAGAGTACATCATGAGAAACGCTGGACTGGAAGAAACACAAGCTGGAATCAACATTGTCAGGAGAAATATCAATCACCTCAGATATGCAGATGACACCACCCTTATGGCAGAAAGTGAAGAGGAACTCAAAAGCCTCTTGATGAAGGTGAAAGTGGAGAGTGAAAAAGTTGGCTTAAAGCTCAACATTCAGAAAACGAAGATCATGGCATCCAGTCTCATCACTTCATGGGAAATAGATGGGGAAACAGTGGAAACGGTGTCAGACTTTATTTTTCTGGGCTCCAAAATCACTGTAGATGGTGACTGCAGCCATGAAATTAAAAGACGCTTACTCCTTGGAAGGAAAGTTATGACCAACCTAGATAGCATATTCAAAAGCAGAGACATTACTTTGCCAACAAAGGTTCGTCTAGTCAAGGCTATGGTTTTTCCTGTGGTCATGTATGGATGTGAGAGTTGGACTGTGAAGAAGGCTGAGCGCCAAAGAATTGATGCCTTTGAACTGTGGTGTTGGAGAAGACTCTTGAGAGTCCCTTGGACTGCAAGGAGATCCAACCAGTCCATTCTAAAGGAAATCAGCCCTGGGATTTCTTTGGAAGGAATGATGCTAGAGCTGAAACTCCAATACTTTGGCCACCTCATGTGAAGAGTTGACTCATTGGAAAAGACTCTGATGCTGGGAGGGATTGGGGGAAAGCGGAGAAGGGCCGACAGAGGATGAGATGGCTGGATGGCATCACTGACTTGATGGACATGAGTCTGAGTGAACTCCAGGAGTTGGTGATGGACAGGGAGGCCTGGTGTGCTGCGATTCATGGGGTTGCAAAGAGTCGGACACGACTGAGCGACTGATCTGATCTGATAGAAAACCCTAAAGACTCCATAGAAATGCTATTCAGTTCAGTTGCTCAGTTGTGTCTGACTCTTTGCGACCCCATGGACTACAGCATGCCAGACCTCCCTGTCCATCACCCACTCCCGGAGTTTACTCAAACTCATGTCCATTGAGTCACTGATGCCATCCAACCATCTTATCCTCTGTCCTCCCCTTCTCCTCCTGCCCCCAATCTTTCCCAGCATCAGAGTCTTTTTCAAATGAGTCAGTTCTTTGCATCAGGTGGCCAAAGTATTGGAGTTTCAGCTTCAGCATCAGTCCTTCCAATGAATATTCAGGACTGATTTCCTTAGAATGGACTGGTTGGATCTCCTTGCTTTCCAAGGTACTCTCAAGAGTCTTCTCTAACACCACAGTTCAAAAGCATCAATTCTTTAGCGCTCAGCTTTCTTTATACTTCAACTGAAATCAGTAAGGTAGCAGGATACAAGATTAACATACAAAAATCTGTTGCATTTCTTTACACTAACAATGAAATATCAGAAAGGGAAAGTTTTAAAAAAACAAAAACAAAACCACAGCAACACTCCCCTTTAAAAGTGCATCAAAAAGAATAAAATAAACCTGACCAAGGAGATGAAAAACGTATAAGGTGAGAACTATAAAACATTGATAAAGGAAATTGCAGATGATTTAAAGAAATAAAAAGATACACAAATTCTTGGATTGGAAGATTTAATACTGTTAAAATGGCCATACTATCCAAAATAATCTATAGATATAATGTGATCCCAAACAAATTACCTATGGCATTTTTCACAGAATTAGAACAAATAATCCTAAAATTTATGTAAACCATAAAACACCCAGAACTGCCAAAGCAATCCTGAGGAAAAAGAACAAAGCTGGAGGTATAACTCTCCTAGACTTCAGACAATACCAAAGCTGCAATAATCAAAACAGCAAGATGGTATTGCCACAAAAACAAACATATGAATCAATGGAAGAGAATGGGAAGTCCAGCAATAAGCCTACATACCTATAATCAGTTAATTCTCAACAAAGGAGGCAAGACTATACTGGGTTGGCCAAACAATTTCTCCAAGTTTTTTCTTTGAGATATTATGGAAAAATCCAAATGAACTTTTTGGCCAACCCAAAACAGTGGAGAAAAAGCAAGCTCTTTGGCAAGTGGTGTTGGGAAAGCTGGACAGCCAAATGTAAATCAATGAATTTATAACACTCTCTCATACCATACCAAAAATAAACTCAAAATAGATTAAAGAATTAAAAATGTGGGAGACCCAGATTCAATCCCTGGGTCGGGAAGATCTCCTGGAGAAGGGAATGGCAACCCACTCCAGTATTCTTGCCCCCCCACCAAAAAAGGGTCTCAAAGAAATATAAGACAAGGCACCATAAAACTCCTAGAAGAGAACATTCTCTGCCATAGAACATACCAGTGTTTCCTTAGGTCAGTCTCTCAAAGCAATAGAAAAAACAAAAGTGAAAATAAATAAATGGAGCTAATAAAATTTATAAACTTTTGCACAGCAAAGGGAACCATAAGCAAAATGAAAAGACAATCTACAGACTGGGAGAAAATATTTGTAAACAATGTGACCAACAAGGTCACAAACATCTCATACAACAAGTAGCTCATACAAACGGCTCATATAACTCAAGAAGAAAACAACAAACCAATTAAAAAGTGGGCAGAAGATCTAAATGGATATTTCTCCAAAGAAGACATACATATGGCCAACAGGCACATGAAAAGATGCTCAACATCACTAATTACTGCTGCTGCTGCTAAGTTGCTTCAGTTGTGTCCAACTCTGTGCGACCCCATAGATGGCAGCCCACCAGGCTCCCCCATCCCTGGGATTCTCCAGGCAAGAACACTGGAGTGGGTTGCCATTTCCTTCTCCAAGAGAAATGTAAATCAAAACAACAATAAGGTATAACCTCATACCAGTCAAAATGACCATCATCAAAAAGTCTATCTACAAATAACAAATGCTGGAGAGGGTGTGGAGAAAAGGGAACCCTCCTACACTGTTGTTTGGAATGTAAATTGGTGCAACCATTATGGACAATGGCATGGAGGTTCCTTAAAAAACTAAAAATATAGTAACCATACAATCCAGCATCCCACTCTTGGGCGTGTATCTGGAGAAAACTCTAATTCAAGAAGATATATACATCCCAATGTTTACAGCATACTATTTACAACAGTCAATACACAAACAACAGATGACTGGATAAAGAAGATATAGTACATGTGTACAATGGAATATTTGTTGTTATTATTTAGTTGCTAAGTCATGTTCAACCTTTTGTGACCCTATGGACTATATCCTGCCAACTCCTCTGTCCATGGGATTTCCCAGGCAAGAATGTTGGACTAGGTTGTTATTTCCTTCTCCAGGGGATCTTCCTGATACAAGGATCAAGCTCCCATCTCCTGAATTGGAAGGTGGGTTCTTTACCATTGAGCCACCAGGGAAGTCCATGATGGAATATTACTCAGCCATGAAAAAGCATGAAATAATGCCTTTTGTAGCAACATGCATGGGCCTAGAGATTATCGTACTGAATGAAGTAATTCAGACAGAGAGACAAATATAGTATATCACTTATATGTGGAATCTGGAAAAATTATACAGGTGAACTTATTTACAAAACAGAGACAAAGTCACAGACATAGAAAACAAACTTATGGGGAAAGGAGGGAGGGATAAATTAGGAGTTTGGGATTAACAGATAAACACTAATTTACATAAAACAGATAAACAACAAGGTCCTACTTAGAGGACCTTGTTATATACAGGACCCATATATGATATATGAATTACTCTATATATGTATATAAATCACACACACACTCTCTCTCTCTCTCTCTATATATATATATATATTCATATATATATATATGAATCACTCTGCTTTACACCAGAAACCAACGCGTTATAAATGAACGATACTTCAATAAAAACCTCAGCATACTTAATACCTCTCAAATTTATCTTTTAACAGTTCATAGAATGAAGTATTATTCAAGCTATAAAAAGGAAGGAAATTCTGATATATCATAGAACAGGGATCAACCTTGAAGACATTATGGTAAATGAAATAAACAAGACACAAAAGGACAATTATTGTGTAATTCCAATTATATAAGTTAATCAATACAGTCAAATTCAAAGAGACAGAAAGTAGAAAGATAGTTACCTGAGGCTAAGAGGAGGAGTTACTGTTATTTCTTTCTATTTATTTATTTATTTATTTTAAATTTTATTTTATTTTTAAACTTTACAATATTGTATTAGTTTTGCCAAATATCGAAATGAATCTGCCACAGGTATACCCACGTTCCCCATCCTGAACCCTCCTCCCTCCTCCCTCCCCTACCCTCCCTCTGGGTCGTCCCAGTGCACCAGCCCCAAGCATCCAGTACCGTGCATCAAACCTGGACTGGCAACTCGTTTCATACATGATATTATACATGTTTCAATGCTATTCTCCCAAATCTCCCCACCCTCTCCCTCTCCCACAGAGTCCATAAGACTGATCTATACATCGGTGTCTCTTTTGCAGTCTTGTACACAGGGTTATTGTTACCATCTTTCTAAATTCCATATATATGCATTAGTATACTGTACTGGTGTTTTTCTTTCTGGCTTACTTCACTCTGTATAATAGGTTCCAGTTTCATCCATCTCATTAGAACTGATTCAAATGTATTCTTTTTAATGGCTGAGTAATACTCCATTGTGTATATGTACCACAGCTTTCTTATCCATTCATCTGCTGATGGGCAATCTAGGTTGCTTCCATGTCCTGGCTATTATAAACAGTGCTGCAATGAACATTGGGGTACACGTGCCTCTTTCCCTTCTGGTTTCCTCAGTGCGTATGCCCAGCAGTGGGATTGCTGGATCATAAGGCAGTTCTAACTGCTTGACAATATTGTATTGGTTTCTGCCATACATCAACATGAATCAGCCATGGGTATAAATATGTCCCCTCCTTCCTGAAACTCCCTCCCATCTCCCACCCTATCCTATCCCTCCAGGTTGTCACAGAGGACTGGATTTGAGCTGCCTGCACCATAGAGCAAATTCCCACTGGCTATCTAATTTCACATATGATAAGGCACAGGTTTCAATGCTACTCTCTCCATTTGTTCCACCCTCTCCTTCCCCCCTGTGCCCACAAGTCTGTTTGTGTCCACATCTCCATTGCTGCTCTGTGGATAGGATCATTAGCACCATCTTTCTGCATTCCATATATATGCGTTAAAATTTGTTATCTGTCTTTCCCTTTCTGACTTACTTTACTCTGTAAAATAGGCTCTAAGTTCATCCACCTCATTAGAGTTATTGTTCAATGGGTATGGAGTTTCAGTTTTGGAAGATGAAAAGGTTCTAGAACCGGGTGATGGTTACACAATAACATATATGTACTTAATGCCAGTAAGCTATATAACTAAAAATAGTTATGCTGCTACTGCTGCTGCTAAGTCACTTCAGTCGTGTCCGACTCTGTGCGACCCCATAGATGGCAGCCCACCAGGCTCCCCCATCCCTGGGATACTCCAGGCAAGAACAATGGAGTAGGTTGCCATTTCCTTCTCCAATGCAGGAAAGTGAAAAGTGAAAGTGAAGTTGCTTAGTCGTGCCTGACCCTCAGCGACCCCATGGACTGCAGCCTTCCAGGCTCCTCAGTCCATGGGATTTTCCAGGCAAAAGTACTGGAGTGGGGTGCCATTGCCTTCTCCAAAAAATAGTTATAATGCTACATATTATGTATGTTTTACTACCACAGCCACCACCAAATCAACAATAAAAAAATAGGAGGTAGGAAAGTATCAGACATAAGTAATTAACACAAGGAGCATATAGATGAAATGGGGTAAAGAAACACATACACACAGGTAAACATATGCTATGATGTTTGTTGTTGTTATTGATGGCTTTAGCTTCAGTTCAACCTGTAGTCTCTTTCTACCTGGACATGGACAAAGCCCCATGTGTTTATACCCCCTTGTTGTATCACTGAGCAGACTTTACATGGACTAACCACACTGTATTGTCAAGTTCAGTATGGTAAAGTACAGTGGGGTATAGTTTGGAATTAGATGGGGTAGTATAACAGCTTTGGATCTTCTACTATTAACTGCAACAACTCTAGAGGTTGAAGAAATGAAAAAGGAAGAAACTGGATGCTAATATGTGTTTTTAAAATTACTCTCTACTGTTCTTTCAAAATCAAAAGTGGAACTCTTCATTTTACATTAAAATAATTATTCAAATGACATAATTTGGCCTCTCAGAAGTGGCCTACTGATCTAAGATAAGGGAGAAAAACAGGATTATTCAATATTAACATCAAAAATTCAGAGAGAAGTCACCATCACAAATACATTAGTTGTGCCCTTAGTCAGCTTACTAGTCTTGCTGCTTCTCAGCATCCAACCAACTTATCTCCACATGCCATACACCTCTCCATGAGGAAGAAAAGTCTTGACAGACCAGCCATAGTTAACAGATCATTTACAGGAACATACTCCTTTATCAATACACACAACTGAGAATTGTCTGTCTCTATTTGTTTAAATAGGAGAAATAAAGGGTCTTCTGTACTAGATTTGGGGGTACAGATGGGGCTGATTTCCCATCAGTCCAGGAAGGGTTGATGGAAGAGGTGAGATGTGAGCTGTGAGTTAAAGAATGGCAGTCATACTTTGGAACAATAAAGGCAGGCTGCCAAATCCGCTCCCTGCCCTTTCCCAAATAGGAAGCAGACTTTGAAGGCTAGCCTGGGGTTTGAATCCAGGTGGGTCCTGATTCCAGTGCGGGTACCCTGCTAGACACATTCCTTCTGGCTACAAACCAGAAACTTCTTTCTTACAGCCCTATGAAAATCTTGCTGGAATCCATTAAGCCATGATTTGAACCCTGATGAACTTTTGGCCGAAGAAGAGAGAACGCTCAAGCTTGCAGCAGAAGTTCATCTTGTCGTAGTAGAAAGAGAGTTTAGTGTGAAACAAGACAGAGGTTTCCACGGCTGGTCTATTAACATTAACTCTGAGCATCTCCAGTCCATTAGACTCAACCAACAATGGATGGAAGATGCACCTCACAGTCCAGGGAACAAAAGGAAAATTAAAGGTGTAACTGTTCTCCCATAGGCAGTAGCAAAATCATATCTATTTCCTAATCAGGAAGATATCTCTTATGCATAAGTCCACACTTCAGTATCCTGTTACTATTACAAATAATCCTAAAGATGGAAGAATATTAATATGACTTGTAAAACTAAGCCCTTATTAATAAATTATGTCCCATTACAGAAAAAGATCTGGGCTATTCTCAGAGTGAATCTCTAAACAACTAAAATGCTGGACTGTTAAAAGTTCTAAGAGCCTTCGGTCTTTTACTATATTTCACAGAAGCTACACAGACTCATTCAAATATTTTTTTGTAGATGGAAGCCCTGATTTATATATAAACATATAAGAAAATGTGTGTGTATGTATGTACTCAGTCATGTCCAACTCTTTGCAACCCCATGGACTGTAGCCCACCAGGCTCCTCTGTCCACGGGATTTTCCAGGCAAGAATACTGGAGTGGTTTTCCATTTCCTACTCCAGCAGATCTTCCTGATCTAGGGATCAAACCCATGTCTCTTGTGTTTCCTGCATTGGCAGGCAGTTTCTTTACCACTGCACCACTTGGGAAGCCCATATAAGAAAATAAAAAATGATAATATCCACAGTTGTGTAGAGCATCCCAAAGACATTCCCAGTGGCCATGGCTGTGTTAGTTGCCCCATCCCCCAGATATACCTCATCAGTGCCACAGTAGAGACATGTAGATGAAGTCAGATAGTCATCCCCTAGTATTTAAAAACTGACTGGAGACAGAAGGAGACAGGATATGGCTGGAGCTAAGTTAAGTTAACCTTTTGCCAGATAGACGCACATGTGTGGCTAAGGACTCAAACCTGCCCAGGTTCCTATGCTTCCAGAGCCAGTTCCTCAAGCTCGCTCTATGCTTCTGGTCACCCACTGTCATTTTTTTCATTTCTATTTTTAAACAGCTTTTTATTTTGTATTGGGATATAGCCAGTTGACAATGTTATGATAGATTCAGGTGAATAGTGAGGGGACTCAGCCATACATATGCATGTATCCATTTCAATAAGTTTATGTTCCTGTCACTGACCTTTATCCTTTCAATAATCCTCTCCTTTGAATACAGATTGAAAAAAGTGTTTCTATTGCTTGTTACCAAAAGAATCTTAACATCAAGCATATGTATTTTGCCAGGAGGAGCATTTATTTTCCCACCCTGGAGCTAATAATTATATGTAGAAGGAAACTTTAAGATGTATATATTTTCAGTATTTTTACAGGGAAAAACCAAATAAATTATTTTAAGGTTTTGAGAAGTCCAGAAGAAAAAAACAAGTGATGGAGAATAATGACAAAGGAAAGTAACAGAAAATCTGCAGTATTATGGATTTGAAGAGCAGTAGGCTTTAAAGATAGTACAAGACTGGAAAGAAAGGAAAGGAAGATAATATACCATTCCGAGAATAAGTAATTTCACTTTTTTCCTTTAAAAGAAACCACCTACATGGATTATGATATTGTATTTCCATATCTTAAAAATTTTAAAAATTTGAGTAGCTGCTCTTCTTTTTAAAAAATAATTATTTATTTTTTATTGAAGGATAATTGCTTTACTGAATTTTGTTGTTTTCTGTCAAACCTCAACATGAATCAGCCATAGGTATATATATATCCTCTCCCTTTTGAAACTCCCTCCCATCTCCCTCCCCATCCAACCCCTCTAGGTTGTTACGGAACCCCTGTTTGAGTTTCCTGAGCCATACAGCAAATCCCTGTTGGCTATCTATTTTACATATGGTAATGTAAGTTTCCACATTACTCTTCCATACATCTCACCCGCTCCTCTCCTCTCCCCATGTCCATAAGTCTATTCTTTATGTCTGTTTCTCCATTGCTGCCCTGTAAATAAATTCTTCGGTACTATTTTTCTAGATTCTGTATATATGCATTAGAATATGATATTTATCTTTCTCTTTCTGACTCCCTTCACTCTGTATAATAGGTTCTATGTTCACTCACTTCATTAGAACTGACTCAAATGCATTCCTTTTTATGGCTGAGTAATATTCCATTGTGTATATGTACCACCTCTGCTTTATCCATTCATCTGTCGATGGACATCTAGGTTGCTTCTGTGTTCTAGCTATTGTAAATAGTGCTGCAATGAGCAATGGGATACATGTGTCTTTTTCAATTTTGGTTTCCTCGGGGTACATGCCTAGGAGTGGGATTGCTGGGTCATATGGTAGTTTTATTCCTTGTTTTTTAAGAAATCTCCATACCGTCTTCCATAGTAGCTGTATCAACTTACATTCCCACCAACAGTGCAAGAGCATCCCTTTTCTCCACACACTTTCCAGCATTTATTGTTTGTAGACTTCTTGATAATGGCCATTTTGACTGGTGTGAGGTGATATCTCACTGTAGTTTTGATTTGCATTTCTCTAATAATGAGTGATGTTGAGCATCATTTCATATGTTTGTTAGCCATCTATATGCTTTCTTTGGAAAAATGTCTGTTGAGGTCTTTTTCCCACCTTTTGATTGGGTTGTTTGTTTTTCTGGTATTGAATTGTATGAGTTGCTTGTATATTTTGGAAATTGATCCTTTGTCAGTTATTTCATTTGCTATTATTTTCTCCCATTCTGAGGGCTGTCTTTTCGCCTTGCTTGTATTTCCTTTGTTGTGCAAAAGCTTTTAAGTTTAATCAGGTCCCACTTGTTTACTTTTGTTTTTATTTCTGTTACTTTAGGAGGTGGGTCACAGAGGATATTGCTTTGATTTATGACATTGGTGTTCTGCCCGTGTTTTCCTCTAAGAGTTTTATAGTTTCTGGTCTTACATTTAGGTTTTTAATCCATTTTGAGTTTATCTTTGTGTATGGTGTTAGGAAGTGTTCTAATTTCATTCTTTTACATGTAGCTGTCCAGTTTTCCCAGCACCGTTTTTTGAAGAGGCTCTCTTTGCCCCATTATATGTTCTTGCCTCCTTTGTCAAAAATAAGGTGCCCATAGGTGCATAGGTTTCTATCTTGTTCCATTGGACTAAATTTCTGTTTTGGGGACAGCATCATGCTGTTTTGATGAGTGTAGGTTTGTATTATAGTCTGAAGTCAGGAAGGTTGTGTCCTCCAGCTCCATTCTTCTTTCTCAAGACTGCTTTGGCTATTCGGGATCTTTTATGTTTCCATATGAGTTGTGAAATCTTTTGTTCTAGTTCTGTGAAAAATATCATTGGTAATTTGATAGGGAAAATTACCTTATGGCAGAAAGTGAAGAGGAACTCAAAAGCCTCTTGATGAAAATGAAAGAGGAGAGTGAAAAAGTTGGCTTAAAGGCTCAACATTCAGAAAACTAAGATCATGGCATTTGGTCCCATCACTTCATGGGAAATAGATGGGGAAACAGTGGAAACAGTGTCAGACTATTTTTGGGGGGTTCCAAAATCACTGCAGATGGTGATTGCAGCCATGAAATTTAAAGACACTTACTCCTTGGAAGGAAAGTTATGACCAACCTAGATAGCATATTGAAAAGCAAAGACATTACTTTGCCAACAAAGGTCTGTCTAGTCAAGGCTATGGTTTTTCCAGTGGTCATGTATGGATGTGAAAGTTGGACTGTGAAGAAAGCTGAGCACTGAAGAATCGATGCTTTTGAACTGTGGTGTTGGAGAAGACTCTTGAGAGTCCCTTGGACCGCAAAGAGATCCAACCAGTCCATTCTGAAGGAGATCAGCCCTGGGTGTTCTTTGGAAGGACTGATGCTAAAACTGAAACTCCAGTACTTTGGGCACCTCATGCGAAGAGTTGACTCATTGGAAAAGACTCTGATGCTGGGAGGGATTGGGGGCAGGAGGAGAAGGGGACGACAGAGGATGAGATGGCTGGATGGCATCACTGACTTGATGGACATGAGTTTGCGTGAACTCTGGGAGTTGGTGATGGACAGGGAGGCCTGGCATGCTGCAATTCATGGGGTCACAAAGAGTCAGACATGACTGAGCGACTGAACTGAACTGAATTTGATAGGGATCACATTGAATCTATAGATTGCATTGGGTAGCATAGTCATTTTCACAGTACTGATTCTTCATACCCAGGAACATGAAATATCTCTCCATCTGTTTATGTTATCTTTGATTTCTTTCATTAGTGTCTTAAAATTTTTTGTGTACAGTTCTTTTGTCTCCTTAGTTAAGTTTATTCCTAGATATTTAATTCTTTTTGTTGCAGTGGTGAATGGGATTGATTTTTCTGATTTTTCATTGTTAGTATATAGAAATGAAAGTGATTTCTGTGTATTGATTTTGTATCCTGAAACTTTGCTAAATTCACTGATTAGCTCTAGTAATTTTCTGATACCATCTCCAGGGTTTTCTATGTACCGTATCATGTCATCTGCAGACAGTGAGAGCTTTACTTCTTCTTTTCCAATCTGGATTCCTTTTATTTCTTTTTCTTCTCTGATTGCTGTAGCTAGGACTTCCAGAACTATGTTGAATAATAGTGGTGAAAGTGGACACCCTTGTCTTGTTCTTGATCTTAAGGGGAATGCTTTCAGTTTTTCACCATTGAGAATAAGGTTTTCTGTGGGCCTACTATATATGGCCTTTACTATTGCTGAGGTAAGTTCCTTCTATGCCCATTTTTGGAAGAGTTTTAATCATAAATGGACGTTGAATTTTGTCAAAGGCTTTTTCTGCATCTATTGAGATTATCATATGTTTTTTATCTTTCAATTTGTTAACATGGTATATCACATTGATTGATTTGTGTATATTGAAGAATCCTTGCATCCCTGGAATAAACCCAACTTGATCATGGTGTATGAGCTTTTTGATGTATTGCTGAATTCTGTTTGCTAAAATTTTGTTGAGGATTTTTGCATCTATCTTCATCAGTGATATTGGCCTGTAGTTTTCTTTTTTGCTGTTGTCTTTGTCTGGTTTTGGTATCAGTGTGATGCTGGCCTTGTAGAACGAGTTTGGAAGTGTTCCTTCCTCTGTTATTTTCTGAAAGAGTTTTAGAAGGATAGGCATTAGCTCTTCTCTAAATGTTTGATAGAATTCTCCTTTGAAGCCAACTGGGCCTGGGCTTTTGTTTTTTGGGAGATTTTTGATCACAGATTCAATTTCAGTGCTTGTAATTGGGTTGTTCATAATTTCTATTTCTTCCTGGGTCAGACTTGGAAGACTGAACTTTTCTAAGATTTTATCCATTTTTCCAGGTTATCCATTTTATTGCCATATAATTGTTATATGGCATCATATAACATCATATGACATCATAATAGTCTCTTATATTCCTTTGTATTTCTGCATTGTCTGTTGTAACCTCTCCTTTTTCATTTCTAATTTTGCTGATCTGATTCTTCTCTCTTTTGTTCTTGATGAGTCTGGCTAAAAGTTTGTCAATTTTGTTTATCTTAAAGAACCAGCTTTTAGTTTTATTAATCTTTATAATTGTTTCTTTCATTTCTTTTTCATTTATTTCTGCTCTGATCTTTATGACTTCTTTCCTTGTACTAATTTTGGGCTTTTTTGTTCTTCTTTTTCCAGTTGTTTTAGATGTAAAGTTAGGTTGTCTATTCGATGTTTTTCTTATTTCTTGAGGTAGCATTGTATTGCTATAAACTTCCCTCTTAGAACTGCTTTTGCTGCATCCCATAGGTTTTGAGTTGTCGTATTCTCATTGTCATTTGTTTCTAGAAATTTTTTTATTTCCCTTTTGATTTCTTCAGTAACCTGTTGGTTATTTAGAAATGTGTTGCTTAATCTCCATGTGTTTGTGTTTCTTACAGTTTTTTGTGTTTTTTTTGTAATTGATATCTCTTCTCATAGCATTGTGGTTGGAGAAGATGCTCGATACAATTTAAATTTTCTTAAATTTACTGAGGTTTGCTTTGTAACCCAAGATGTGGTCTATCCTGAAGAATGTTCCATGTGCACTTGAGAAGAAGGTGTATTCTTCTGCATTTGGATGGAATGTCCTGAATATACCAATGAGATCCATCTCATCTAATGTATCATTTAAGACTTGTGTTTACTTATTAATTTCCTGTTTTAATGATTTGTCCACTGGTATGAGTGGGGTGTTAAAGTCTCCTACTCTTATTGTGTTACTGTCAATGTCAATTTCTCCTTTTATATCTGATAGTGTTTGTCTATGGGATCGCACAGTCGGACACGACTGAAGTGACTTAGCATAGCATAATGTTTGTCTTATGTATTGAGGTTCTCCTATGTTGAGTGCGTAGATATTTAGAATTGTTATATCTTCCTCTTAGATTGATCCCTTGATCATTATGTAGTGTTTTCTTCCATATCTCTTGTAATCTTCTTTATTTTAAGGTCTATTTTGTCTTATATGAGGATTGGTACTCCAGCTTTCTTTCGTTTTCCATTTGCATGGAATATATTTTCCATCCTCTAACTTTCAGTCTATACGTGTCTTGAGGTCTGAAGTGGGTTTCTTGTAGACAACGTATATATGGGTCTTGTTTTTGTATCCATTCAGCCAGTCTGTGGTTTTGGTTGGAGCATTTAATCCATTTACATTTAAAGTAATTCTTGTATATATGTTCCTATTGCCATTTTCTTAATTGTTTGGCATTGATTTTGTAGATCTTTTTCTTCTCTTGCATTTCTTGACTATATAAGTTGCTTTAATATTTGTTGTAAAGCTGATTTGGTGGTACTGAATTCTCTTAACTTTTGCTTGTCTGAAAAGCTTTTATTTCTCCATCAATTTTGAATGAGATCCTTGATGGGTACAGTAATCTTGGTTGTAGATTTTTCCCTTTCAGTACTTTAAATATATCCTGCCATTCCCTTCTGGCCTGCAGAGTTTCTGGAGAAAGAGCAGATGTTAAGCATATGGGGTTTCTCTTATATGTTATTTGTTGCTTTTCCTCTGCTGCTTTTAATATTCTTTCTTTGTGTTTAGTCTTTGTTAGTTTGATTAGTGTGTGTCTTGGCATGTTTCTCCTTGGGTTTATCCTGTATGGGACTCTTTGTGCCTCTTGGACTTGATTGACTTTTTCCTTTTCCATGTTGGGGAACTTTTCAGTTATAATCTCTTCAAAAGTTTTCTCATACACTTTCTTTTTCTCTTTTTCTTCTGGGACCCCTATAATTCTAATGTTGGTGCATTTGATATTGTTCCAGAGGTGTCTGAGACTATCCTCAGTTCTTTTCATTCTTTTTACTTTATTCTGCTCTTCAGAAGCTATTTCTACCATTTTATCTTCCAGCTCACTGATTCATTCTTCTGTTTCAGATATTCTGCTATTAATTCTTTCTAGAGTAATTTTAGTTTCAGTAATTGTGTTGTTTGTCTCTGTATGTTTATTTAATTCTTCTAATCTCTGTTAATTGGCTCTTGCATTTTCTCCATTTTGTTTTCAAGGTTTTTGATCATCTTTACTATAATTATTCTGAATTCTTTTTCAGGTAGTTTGCCTATTTCCTCTTCATTTATTTTGAGTTCTGTGTTTCTAGTTTGTTCCTTCAAACCCACTCCAGTATCCTTGCCTGGAAAATCTCATGGACAGAGGAGCCTGGTGGGCTGCAGTCCATGGGGTCGCAAAGAGTCAGGGACGACTGAGCAACTAACACTAACACTAACTCTCTGCCCTTTCATTATTTTTTTTTTAAAACTTATTGTGTTTCAGGTCTCCTTTTCCCAGATGTCAAGGTTGAATTTTTTCTTCCTTTTGGATTCTGCCCTCCTAAGGTTGGTCCAGTGGTTTGTGTAAGTTTTGTATAGGGTGAGATTTGCGATGAGTTTTTGTTTGTTTGTTTGTTTTTCCTTTGATGGGCAAGGCTGAGTGAGGTGGTAGTCCCGTCTGCTGATGATTGGGTTTGTATTTTTGTTTTGTTTGTTGTTTAGATGAGACGTCCTGCACAGGGTGCTGGGTTGGGTGATGCTGGATCTTGTATTCAAGTGGTTTCGTTTGTGTGAGTTCTGACTATTTGATACTCCCTAGGGTTAGTTCTCTGGTAGTTTAGGGTCTTGGAGTCAGTTCACCCACGCAAAAGGCTCAGGGCTTGATCTCTGTTCATGAATGAAGATTCCACAGGTGGTTTGTTATGGCATTAAGTGAGATTAAAACAAATATCCAAAAGAGAAACCAAAGATGAACCCCAGACAAATAGCAGTCATGAAATCAGGCAAATAATAATTAAATTGATGGAATATACACATATACATATATACCCATAAGCAAAGTCAAAACAGTCCAACAAAAATTAAGTACAGCAGATTGACCTGGCAAAAAAAGGAAATAAAAAATTATATTTATCAGTTAAGAACAAAACTAACTAGAGCGCAAACTAGAAAACAAAAGTAAAGCAAGGTGCCAAGTGGGGAATAAAGCAATGAAAACAAAACTAACAAATATGTTGAGAGGAAAGAAAAGAAAGAAAGAATAGATATAAAAAGTTAAATCAGTTCAGTTCAGTTCAGTCACTCAGTCATGTCAGACTCTTTGTGACCCCATGAATCGCAGCATGCCAGGCCTCCCTGTCCATCACCAACTCCCGGAGTTCCCTCAAACTCATGTCCATCAAGTCGGTGATGCCATCCAGCCATCTCATCTTCTGTCGTTCCCTTCTCCTCCTGTCCCCAATCCCTCCCAGCATCAGAGTCTTGAAAAAGTTAGAGGTAGATAAAGAAGCTTTATATACATCAAAGGTTAACTGCAAGGGGAAAATAAGAGTAGGAAAAGCAAACAAAGGAATAAATGTTGAAAAAATAATAATAGATTTAAAAAATTAAAAAGTAAAAAAAAGAGAAAAGGAAAAAAAAAAAAAGGTAAGCTCCACAGAACTGCAAAAGCCCAACATAGAGGGAAAGGTTTATAACAACAATAGAAAATGTGACTGAGTGTAAAAAAACTAAGAAGCTCAAAAGCTTAATTAGATTTCACAGTGCCAATAAAATTGACAACAACAACAGAAGTGGGCGGGGGGCGGGGAGGAAAAAAATCCAAAAGAATCTACAAAACAAGTCAAAACATATGAATAATAAATGTTTTTCTTGAGTCACTGCTGTCAGAAGCCTTTCCCTCGCTGGGAGTCACGGTCCCCCTCATCTTCCTAGGATGCCCTCCAACTCTGTGCTGATCTCTGGACCTGGGGTGGGGGCAGCCCAGATTCTAATCTGGTCCTACACCTGTGAGTTCTTGCCTCTAATGTCCATAGCTATGAGAACTAGTGCATTTTCTTTTGTGTTTTCCAAAAGAAATTGGAAAAAAGACATTGGCGCTCTCAATGTCTTTTTATGTATTCCATAGACACAGAGTCTGCCTAGTTGATTGTGTGGATTTAATCTGCAGTTTGTACAGCTGGTGGGAAGGTTTTGGGTCCTCTTGCTTAGCCACACTGCCCCTGGGTTTCAACTGTGGTTTTATTTCCACCTCTGCATGTGGATCATCCACTGGGGTTTGCTCCTGAGGCTGCCCTGGAGGACCTGAGCTTGTGAGGGCCAGGTGTGGAGGTGGTGCAATGCTTGGGTCACAGCAGTTCTGGCCGCACCGGGTACTCAGGGGAGTTGGTGGCTAGGGAAGCAGGAAATATAGTGCTCAAGAAGGGTATGGCAACCAGTATTGGCCAATATGCTCTAGTATTCTTGCCTGGAGAACCCCCTGACAGAGAAGCCTGGCAGGCCACAGTCTACAGGGTTGCAAAGAGTTGGACACCACCAAAGCAACCCTGTGTGCATAGACATAAGACTTTTTTTTTTGTCTGTGGCAGCTCTCCCCTAGTGAGAGTTGAGTGTGAACAGTGCAGCTACTAGGCTTGAGGGGATCCTGGTGGCACCAAGTGTGCACGGACATGGACGGCCTCTGCCGCAGAAGTTATGGCCCTATCAGAGTCTTGTTTTTGAGCCTCTTGTAGCTGGCAATCAGAAGGCCTCTTTGGCCAGTCTTTCCCCGTAGCTCCACTCGTTCAGGCCCTTAAAGGGCTCCCTTGCCTGGGGTCCTTCTCTTGTTTGGTGCATCAGGCACATACAGGGGCCCCCCTGGTTGGGGTCCTACTCCGTAGATTGGGCACATCAGGCATTTAAAGGTACACCCTGGGTGGGGTCTTATCCTGTAGTTCTTCGATTCAATCACTTACAGGAGCACCCTGGGTGGGGTCCTACTCTGTAGTTCAGTGCATCAGGTGTTTGATGGGCCAGCCTCTCTACTGATCAGCTGTCAATGTTGGCAGGTAGAGGGAGAGAGGTTATGGTGATAGATCCACCCCCTACACGTGACTCAGCAGTATCCCCTTGCTTCCATGGCTGCCTGGCTTTCCTCCACAGGCATTTCCCACCACAATCTCCTCCCTCACAGCCCCTCGATCTGTCTCTAGAGTCAATAGCAGCCCTTGCCCTAGGATTGCTCCACAATCCCTGAACTACAGCTCCCAGCCGATGTGCCTTCTGGGTATGTATGGCTGTGGCAAGCACTGTCTGATTCTCAATCCATTTAGGCTGCCACAGATCAGCTGTTGCACTCTCAGCCTTAAATGTTTCCTCTCTGATTCAGACAATTGCCCTGATGTGGGGATCAGACCCCTGCTTCAGTTACCCCACCCATTGATGGCGGGTCCTGTCCCACTAACACTCCTGATTTTGCCCCTGGTTCCTTCGTCCTACCTAGTTTTGTGTGGTTCTATATATTCTTTTCTGCTAGTCAGGTACTCCTCTCTGCTCTCAGCTGGTGTTCGGCATGCACTTCTGTGTCAGAGGTGTATCCTGATGTATCCGTGGAGAGAGATGCACTACACGTCCACCCACTCCTCCGCAACCTCTGCTGCTCTTTGTTGTTCAGTTGCTAAATTATGTCCAACTTTTAGTAACCTGATAGACTGCAACACACCAGGCTTCCCTGTCCTTCACTATCTCCTGGAGTTTGCTCAAACTTATGTTCATTGAGTCAGTGATGCCATCCAACCACCTTATCCTCTGTTATCCCCTTCTCCTCCTGCCTTCAATCTTTCCCAGGGTCTTTTCCAGTGAATCGGCTGTTTGCATCAGGTGGCTGAAGTATTGGAGCTTCAGCATCAGTCCTTCCAACGAATATTCAGGTTCGATTTCCTTTAGGATTGATTGGTTTGATCTCCTTGAAGTCCAAGGGACTCTCAAGAGTCTTCTCCAGCACCACAGTGCAAAAATATCAATTCTTTGGCACTCAGCCTTTTTTATGGTCCAACTCTCACATCCATACATGACTGCTGGAAAAACCATAGCTTTGACTAGATGGACCTTTATCAGGAAAGTAATATCCCTGCTTTTTAACATGCTCTCTAGTTGGTCCTTACCTGATATTTAAATGTTTTTTTAAAAAAGCCTTTCATGTGGCTTCAAATTGACTTAGAATACATTATCACAATAGTTCCTTTTACCCAGGAGAATAGCTCTATGTGTTAGTATCTAGGGCTGTTCCTTAACCGGAGGGTAAGATCTGAGCAGAAGAAACCTCACTAAGTTTTCCTTTTCCTTCGTGATAGAAACTGGAAACCCAGTGGCCAATAGGATACCTAATCCTTGGCATCCAGTTGGGATTCTTACATACCTGAAATTCAGCAAGGTAACTGGGTTGGCAGAAGTGATTCTGAGAGGGTTTATAATATTATGAAAAACATAGATTTTAGGGTCCAACAGACCTAAGTTAAAATCTCAAGTAAGCAACTCACAAGCTGTATGACCCTGGACTAGCAAATTAAATGTGTGGGCTATAGAATGGGTTCCTGTGAAGTTTAACAGTATGTCAAGTGCTTGGCATAGTGTCTGGCATGCTGCTGCTACTAAGTTGCTTTAGTCGTATCTGACTCTTTGGACCATATGGACTGTCCTCTGACCATATCCTCTGTCCATGGGATTCTCCAGGCAAGAATACTGGAGTGGGTTGCTGTGTTCTCCTCCAGGGGATCTTCCCAAAGCAGGAATCGAACCCAAGTCTCTTATGTCTCCTGCATCGGCAGGTGAATCCTTCAGCACTAGCACCAGCTGGGAAACCAAGTATCTGGCATGATTAGTATAAGGTAGATTAATTATTTCTAGTTGTGATGATGGGTTTTGACTCTTATTCCTTTCTTTGAGACATATCTAGCCTACATATCCTTTGGGGAAGGGTCAGGAATGCAAACAGTGACAGAGTTCAGGCTATGTAGATAACAAAGGATACTCGAAAGTGTTGGCACCATCTTGAGGTCTCAGCAACTAGTCAGCTCTGTCTAATGGTCGCCATGTTGGGGTGCAGACCAAATGTAGCACATCTGATTGTTCTTAAAGGTTATGTTGTGACTTGGGATTTTTACTGGAAACAATGTATTTAAATCCTGGCAACTAATTCAAATTTCCACAAAACCATTCTATGCGTACCAAACAAAAGTTGCCAGTGGGATATATTTGGTTACTAGTTTCCAACCTCTGCTTTAGAGCCATGAAAACCATCTGGGGAGAAAATGAAAAAACTGTATGCCAAACTATAAAGAGAAACTTTGAACAATACTAGGAAATAGGCTGGTCTGACAAAGCCTTGATGAAACCATTTTACATATACATACTGCCTAAGAGAGCATGTCTCAAAATGAAAAATATTTTCCCAGTTTTTTAAGAAAAAGCACCTGCGTGAGGATACTTAGCTCCTCTAGCCAGGTGGGATCTTACCCACTTCTAAACCTTCACCCCCTCAGCACTTGCCATATATGCCTGTCCCAGGGCCCACCTTGGAGATGGAAAAGTTAAGTGTCAGGAGAGCTGTATCCACTTCACCACTGAGTATGTCTTTGCCTTAACTAATCAAATTATATCTTTTACCCCAGCAAAAGGTATTCTTGCTATTCCTAGTCAAAAGAAGAAAAAGAATAACCTTTTATCTCTGGCTCAGCTCTCATAACATCAGGAGTGGAAATGGCTGCACAGATACTGTGTTGCTCAATAAAAGACTGTTGCCTGGATGGATGAATCAAGAAATTAACCATCCTCCTATCAATCAACAGTGATACTGAGGTTTGGGCCATAAAAGCTAAGAATCATCCAATGGGAGGAATTCCTTCCTCACCAGGGGAATCCCAGAGGACAGAGAAAGGACAGCGGTCAAGAAAAGTTCAGAACTTCAGAAAACAAAACACTGGCTATGTGCTTTCATTTTAATGTGACTCTGGCTACTTCTTCCCAAGCTTCCCTCCCCCCTCATCTTCCCCTGAAGCATCTGTTTGTTTTTTAAAATTACCCACAATTCTGATGGCAAAGACACTAAACAAGTACACAAGGGCGATTGTAAACCTAAGTGCTCACAGGACTAACGAGTCACCAGCCCTTGGCCACTCTGTGGTTGCTCCAGCTTGCAGGTGCTGTGGGTTTTTACTTGGCATCTCTGTAGGAATGAAAGTGGTGTGCATTAAGTTTTCTAGAATGTTTATTGTTGGCAAAGTTTTCCACTTGTATTTTCTTTTATAGTACAACTATTTTTAAGCGAATGGGACGTTCTGTGATAATTTGGCCATACAGAAGGAAAATTTAGCTGAGGGACCAAAATGCACTTAGTGATGGTGAAAGAACCTAACAAATGAGGAAATAATCCAACTCAAAAGAAAATACTTTAAACTCTTAAAGGTTCTTGAGAAACACACATATGAAAAGCGTTTTCACTTAATATAAATTAAGCACTGGGTCTGGAGCTGGGAGACTTGGCTTCAAGTCTTCTTGCCTCTGCCACTTGCAAGTTGGGAGACCTTGGGTAAATCACATGCCACGCACTCTGACACTCTGTGTCCTCAGAAACAGAATGCAGACTCAGTTGGTGACTGCCAAGGCTCTTTGCAAAGCCACTGTTTTGTGATTAGCTTCGCAAAAAGATTCAACGTATCTCCTGAGGTCTCTGAATTTATTTTGGCTTCTGTGTCCTATCTACCATAGATAATTTCTTGTCTTTATCTCTAGATTTTGCAGATTCTTAAAGTGTTCTCTTGGATCACAAGGAGTTAGCCCAAAGCAATAACACTTTGTTCCTTCTTGATCTGAATTCCTTAGGCGCAGATGAACTCAAGACGCAACAGAAAGGACCGGTGGGGTTTATTACACTAATCCTAGTACTTGGGTGGATTTTCCTGATGAGGGGCAAATGGCCCCTCCTAGGAATGTTTCAAGAGGGTCTCTGGCAACCATGAATATGACAAAATTTGGGTAAAGTTATGTTCATGGTTCAAAATCTGGAAGGTACCTGATTCTTTAAATTGTGTTTTATTAAGGATTTTGGCAATTAAAATAGCTACAACACCTTTAAAAAAGTATTCCTTTACCTAACTTGATATAGGTTTGGAGCTATGCCAATCAGGTAAAGGATAATTACTTACTGTGTTCAATACTTAGATCTAATCTTTAACATTTAAAAATAATTATATGCAGGTCTTAAGACACTCAATTTCAAAAAAGGCTTACTCAATTCTACTTTTAAGGAAATTTAAAACATTTCTTTTAAACATAAGGCAGAGTTTCAAATCTTTCAAATTTCTGACATACTTAAACCTTGCATTTCAAGTGTTTGGGAATATTAGCATTTTATGGTCCCAAACTTGATAACCATATTAGTTATGCAAAGAGTTGGAGTAATTAGAGTTATGTCTGAAGATCATCTAATTTACTCATGGAATATACTGTAGGAACAAACAATCTCCAGACCTGTTTTCTAATATACACTGGGGAAAGAAACTACATCACACTGGAGCCCTGATTGATATTTATGGCCTTTGGAAAGTTAGCATTTTGTGAGTTTAATCCTGGGAAGGATCTAATGACTTCAGCACTGAGAGCTCATCCAGAGAATCTGGTTGATATATGAAGAAAACCAACAGTTATCTTGATGGAGAAGGTTCTGGGTAGATCTGAGTCATCTTCTAAGCCATGGTAAATAAAGAGTATATGGCACAAGGCCTCAGATTCTAAATTACTTCTAGCCTAGTATCATAAAACAAAAAAATTGAGACTCACATAAATGGACTTTGTTTGACAGACTGAAGGAAATGAGAACAAGGCTCAAATAAATTAAAAGATAAAAAAGGCATTTAGGATGAATAATTTGCATGATTTAGAGATGACTCAGTCATTAAGGGACAGCAATAGTCAACAGAGAGATTTATTGATTCGTTGATCATTCCATGCAACAGTCTTACATTGATTAACTCGACGTAAAGAAACTTGATATAAAGATGAGTAAGTAGGATACAGTCTCTGCCAGTTAGGAGGTCTCAATCTTACGGGCTAGTTGGTTATGAAAACTCATATAAGACAAAGGAAATAAGATGAAAAACAGGTGCAGGAGAGGGGAGGGAGCATCAGCTCCCCTGTGGATTCTCACTGTGGGACTGTTGGTGTTGGTAAAGAGGGGACATGAGACTGCCAAGCCTTCCTACCTGCCCAGAACTGAATAAGAGTGCTCCTTCCAAATGCTCCTTCTTTCAGCAACTAAACAAAAACAAAACCTGCTCCCACTGCATTTTGGACTTAGCTGCACTCCTAGTGTTTAGCATAATGCCCAGCTAATGTTCAATCAATATTTACTGAATCAATGAATCAACAGTACTTAATCTCCAGAAGAACTGTACAAAAAAGATCTTCACGACCAAGACAATCACGATGGTGTGATCACTCACCTAGAGCCAGACATCCTGGAATGTGAAGTCAAGTGGGTCTTAGGAAGCATCACTACGAACAAAGCTAGTGGAGGTGATGGAATTCCAGTTGAGCTATTTCAAATCCTAAAAGATGATGCTGTGAAAGTGCTGCACTCAATATGCCAGTGAATTTGGAAAACTCAGCAGTGGCCACAGGACTGGAAAAGGTCAATTTTCATTCCAATCCCAAAGAAAGGCAATGCCAAAGAATGCTCAAACTACCACACAACTGCATTCATCTCACACGCTAGTAAAGTAATACTCAAAATTCTCCAAGTCAGGCTTCAGCAATACATGAACCGTGAACTTCCAGGTGTTCAAGCTGGTTTTAGAAAAGGGAGAAGAACCAGAGATCAAATTGCCCACATCCGCTGGATCATGGAAAAAGCAAGAGAGTTCCAGAAAAACATGTATTTCTGCTTTATTGACTATGCCAAAGCCTTTGACTGTGTGGATCACAATAAACTATGGGAAATTCTGAAAGAGATGGGAATACCAGACCACCTGACCTGCCTCTTGAGAAACCTATATGCAGGTCAGGAAGCAACAGTTAGAACTGGACATGGAACAACAGACTGGTTCCAAATAGGAAAAGGAGTACGTCAAGGCTGTATATTGTCACCCTGCTTATTTAACTTCTATGCAGAGTACATCATGAGAAACGCTGGGCTGGATGAAGCACAAGCTGGAATCAAGATTGCCAGGAGAAATATCAATAACCTCAGATATGCAGATGACACCACTCTTATGGCAGAAAGTGAAGAGGAACTCAAAAGCCTCTTGATGAAAATGAAAGAGGAGAGTGAAAAAGTTGGCTTAAAGCTCGATATTCAGAAAACTAAGATCATGGCATCCGGTCCCATCACTTCATGGGAAATAGATGTGGAAACAGTGGACACAGTGTCAGACTTTATTTTTTTGGGCTCCAAAATCACTGCAGATGGTGATTGCAGCCATGAAATTAAAAGACACTTACTCCTTGGAAGGAAAGTTATGACCAACCTAGATAGCATATTCAAGAGCAGAGACATTGCTTTGCCAACAAAGGTTCGTCTAGTCAAGGCCATGGTTTTTCCAGTGGTCATGTATGGATATGAGAGTTGGACTGTGAGTGCCGAAGAATTGATGCTTTTGAACTGTGGTATTGGAGAAGACTCTTGAGAGTTCCTTGGACTGCAAGGAGATCCAACCAGTCCATTCTAAAGGAGATCAGTCCTGGGTGTTCTTTGGAAGGACTGATGCTAAAGCTGAAACTCCAATACTTTGGCCACCTCATACGAAGAGTTGACTCATTGGAAAAGACTCTGATGCTGGGAGGGATTGGGGGCAGGAGGAGAAGGGGACAACAGAGGATGAGATGGCTGGATGGCATCACCGACTCGATGGAGAGTTTGAGGGAACTCCGGGAGTTGGTGATGGACAGGGAGGCCTGGTATGCTGCAATTCATGGGGTCGCAAAGAGTCGGACACGACTTAGCGACTGAACTGAACTGAACTGAAGCATTACTTCCGTCCTCTTTAAAATGGTAATAACATGACCACTTGTTCATATGAGGATTAAAGGGGATAATATATGTTAAATGCTTACATAGCACAGTGCCTGGCACATAGGTGTTCAATAAAAATTAGCTCATTGCTATTGCTAACATGGGCACTATTACCTCTATTTTTGATGAGATGTGATGCTTAATTAGTCTAATAAATTAGCCTGTGATTACACAGAAAGTAAATTTGGAAGTCAGATTTCAAACTTCAATCTGTTTCAGTCCCAAACTAAAGCTCCTCCTCGTGTCTCATGCTGCTGCTGATTATCATTTTTTGGGTTTGAGCCTAATCACCCACAGATTGGAAGCTTCTTGAAGACAGGGATTATGACACATACTTTCATATTCACCAAAAGCTGAATTCCAGACCACATGGCAGTCCTATCTTAAAAACTGATTGAACTTATCTGGACTTCAAATGTAAAATGGAATGATTCAACTGCAAGATTTCAAATTCCCTCAGTGAATGCAGTAGCAGAGTTAATACATAATGTAGCTAAATGAATAATGCTTTGTTGAATATTTACTAAAGAAAGTAAAAATGTTAGTTGCTCAGTTGTGTCCAACTCTCTGTAACCCCATGGACAGTAGCCCATCAGGCTCCTCTGTCCATGGAATTCTCCAGGAAAGAATACTGGAGTGGGTTGCCATGCCCTTCTCCAGGGGATATTCCTGACTCAGGGATCGAACCCAGGTCTCCTGCATTGCAGGCAGATTCTTTACCAGCTGAGCCACTCTAGAAGCTTACTAAAGAAAAGACCTTCTCAGATCCAAATATTTCCCTAAAAACATTTTGAAAGATGTTCAACTTCCAGCCTGATACCACTATCCATTCAGTTCAGTTCAGCCACTCAGTCGTGTCTGACTCTTTGACACCCCAGGACTGCAGCCTGCCAGGCTTCCTTATCCATCACCATCTCCTAAAGTTTGCTTAAACTCATGTCCATTGAGTCAGTGATTCCATTCAACCGTCTCCTCTCTGTCGTCCCCTTCTCCTCCCACCTTCAATCTTTCCCAGCATAAGGGTCTTTTCCAGTGAATCAGTTCTTTGGATCAGGTACCCAAAGTATTGGAGTTTTAGCTTCAGCATCAGTCATTCCAATGAGTACTCAGGACTGATCTCCTTTAGGATGGACTGGCTGGATCTCCTTGGAGTCCAAGGGACTCTCAAGAGTCTTCTCCAACACTAGAGTTCAAAAGCATCAATTCTTAGGTGCTCAGCTTTCTTTATAGTCCAATTCTCACATCCATACGTGACTACTGGAAAAACCATAGCTTTGACTAGATGGACCTTTGTCAGCAAAGTAATTCATTACTTTCATTTAGCATATGTTTATTAACAATATATTCTGTGTTGGTTTCCAAAGCAGTTTTACTACCTAGGAAATCTTAGGATTCTAAATGACTTCTTAGAACAATAATAAACGAAGAGGACACCCACCTAGACTAATGGGTGAGTTTATTAACTCTGTCAAAGAGCAAGCTTATTCACTTGCAGCCAACATAGCCTTTAGATTTATAGTGTATAGATTTCTGAATCTTTGAACATTTGAAAAATATTTCTTTGAGATGTAATTCTCATACTCTAAAATCCACCCATTTAAAGTATAAAATTCAATGGCTTTAATATGTTTGTAAATTGTGAAAACATCACTAAAATTTGTTTAGAATATTTTCATCACTCTCAAAAGAAACCCTGAACCATCAGTAGTCACCCCCTATTCTACTCCAAGTTCCAGCTCTAGGCAACCACTAATTCACTTTTTGTTACATATTTTATTATTGCATTTATATGGAATGTCTTGCCTATTCTCACATTCCATATATATGGGATAATAGAATATGGAATTTTTAACAACTGGCTTTTCTCACTTAGCATGTTTTGAAGGTTCATTTATGTTATAATATGTATCAGTATTTCATGAATTTTTATTGTGGAATAATATTCCATAGTATGATTAGATCACATTTCATTTATCCATTCACCAGTTGATAGGTTGTTTCTGCTTTTTGGCTATTATGAATACTGTTGCTATAAACATGTAAGAACAAGTTTTTTTCTTTTTTGGTGGGTATATGCCTAGGAGTGGAATTGCTGGTTCCCATGGTAACTCTACGCTTAACATTTTGAGGAACTGCCAGGCTGTCTTCCAAAGCAGCTACATGATTCTGTACCACATTTTAAGAGTCAACCCGCACAGAAAGAGGATGTCTAGTCAATGTGAGTGTTGTGATTATCTTCGTGGAATCTTCTCACAGGTAATAAAGTGATTCTCCAAAGTTAGAAATAGCACATGAAGGAAAACTAGGGCACAGTTTTTCTTTAGCTACCATTGCTGCAGAAAGCTGAGGCATGGGCTCCTTGAGGGGAGGGCTTGAGTTCCACTCACTGCTATGTACCCCAGGGCATAGCCTAATGACCAACGATAATCATTAAATATTTATCGAATGAATAAACAACTTCAAAAAGTGCTATGTGGTTAGGGATAAATTTTGCCCAAAGAGTCTGGACTTGGCCCTTGGCTCCTGGGAGGCGCTTTTTAAGCTCTTGTCATTTTCTGACCAATAAGATGTCTTTGTTTGTCTGGGGCCTTGGGCCATGCCAGAGAGTCCAGGCTAGCAGTGTGATTTATGATGAGGGCTTTGAGCCATGTGGTATCAACTCAGGCTCTGGAGGGGCTGGAGATGAAAGAGCTCCATGCATAAGGTCAACCAAGTCTATGTGATGGAGCCTCAATAAAACCTATGGATACCAAGGCTGGGGGAGTTCCCTGGTTGTCAATAGCCCATACGTATTGTCACACACTGCTACTGGGAGAAGTAAGTGCCGTTCACAACACTCTTTCAGGAAAGGACAAGTAGAAGGTCTGCACTTGAAATCTTCTGGACCCTGCTCTGTGCACCTCTTCCCTTGGCTGATTTTAATTAGTATCCATTGACTGTAATACACTGTAACTGAGTATAACATCCTTTAGTGAGTTATACAAATCCTTCTAGTGATTTATCTAACCTGAGAGTAGTCTTGAGGAGCCTCAACTTGAAGTTAGTGTTAGAAGTGAGGGTAATAAGCGGAAACCCAAACTTTGTAGTTACTAACAGTGCTGAAACACTATTAAAGATGATTTGGTAAAATTTAGTATGTTCGGCATTTCTATAAACAAGAGGCCTAAAGAATCATTCATGAGACAAAGTATTATAGGATGAATACATACTCATACCCCAATCAACAAAGTGGCTCAGATGGTAAAAAATCTGTCTGTAATGCAGGAAACTTGGGTTTGAGTTCTGGGTCAAGAAGATCCCCTGGAGAAGGTGATGTCTACCACTTCAGTATTCTTGCCTGGGGAATTCCATGGACAGGGGAGCCTGGTGGGCTACAGTCCATGGGGCCACAAAGAGTAGGAGATGACTAAGCAAACTCACACCTCCCCCAGGGCATACTGATACTCTGCTTCATTATTAGAATACCTTCTCAGAGGACAGGGTAACACATAATAGAAATAATAGGATTCAAATGATAGCTTTGCCTTTTTTAAGTTGTATGACCTTCTATGAGCCTCAATTTTCTCATTTATAAAATGGAAATAATAAAGATATTATAAAGAAATAATAAAGATATCTCCTCAAATTGGCACAAGAATCACATGCAATATAATGCATTGCGTGAATTACACAGCATGAAAAATGATAAACATTGAAAGCTTTTAAGTAATTAGATTCACTCGGCCTTCATCAACTTCACTGAATCTCTTTGGGAAAACAAAATCAATGATTCTATTTTTCCCAGTCCATGCTGAATTTCAAGACAAAACTGAGATGGATATAACTTTCAAAAATTTTTTTATGAAAGCTATGCAAAGAAGGGTTTCCCACCTAAGAAGCGGAATATATCATGATGAAAAAAATTTCTGATACAGCAAAGAAATTCTTTCTATGAGTACAGAGGATATATGAATAAAGAACCCAACTGGGGTGGCAGGTAGAAGATATTATGAGAAGAATGAGACCTGGTGGAGTGTCACTTTCCCTGTCACTTGCTGCTGCTACTAAGTCACTTCAGTCGTGTCCCAATTTGTGCAACCCCATAGTCGGCAGCCCACCAGGCTCCTCTGTCCCTGGGATTCTCCAGGAAAGAATACTGGAGTGGGTTGCCATTTCCTTCTCCAATGCATGCATGCTTGCTAAGTTGCTTCAGTCGTGTCCGACTCAGTGCGACTCTATGGACAGTAGCCCACCAGGCTCCTCTGCCCATGGGATTCTCCAGGCAAGAATACTGGAGGGGGTTTCCATTTCCTTCTCCTCCCTGTCTCTTACCTGTTCAAATATAGAAGAGACCTCAAGGAACTTCAAAACACTATACACTGTACACTTCAGTTTTTCCTAAAAGTGACAAACACTCAGGTTGACTTGTTATCTAACTGGCATGTGGTCCCAGAAAAGATTACCCTGACAAATTTTTAAACATACATAAACAGGGCTATGATCATATAAACTTGAGGGAAATGCAAGTTTCCATCACAATTAAGAAGACAGAATTAAGAGGGAGGAAGAAAGGACAGGTTTCACTGAGTGACCGTCAGATGGTAGACAGCATGTTGCACATATTATATCATCTCCTTATCTCTGCCCCAAACCAACCCCTTGCCTTTCTCCTATGTTCTATCCTAATGAACAGCAGCACCATATGTTGCTTAAACTACAAACTAGAAACTCGAGCATAGTCTTCAACTCTCAATTTTTCTCTCCTATTGTATTTCACCAGTCCAAATGAATCTGTCTCCTGATTTGTTTTAAAATCTCTTCTTTTAATCCAACTAACTTGGAGCCTGTTCTAATCCACTGCCCTCTGTGCAAATAGAGTACTCTTTCTAAAATACACATCTCACTTTATTTTGCATTTGCTTGAATTATTTCACTGGCACTCTTTGGCTCTTAGTATTATACAATCCCAATCTTCTTATAGGTTATTTAGCTCCTCATGACATAGATCCTGATGTCCAGCCCTTTATTTCTTCAATTCTAGGTGCTAGTTAGGTGTTTCCAGCTACCTCTTCCTCTGAGCATTTCTTGATTCCATGTTTGGTCAAATACCCCTTTGATTTGTCACAGTCTAAATTTATCCCACTGTGGCTCTTACAAATTATTCAAATTATATGTGTGTGTGTGTGTGTGTATAGACATGCATGTATATGAACATATATATATATACATTTGTACTATGTAAAAATAAACAAGGATGTATGCTACTGCAGATTGCATTGTGTCTCCAAGGAAAGATGTGTTGAAATTATAACCCTCAGTGCCTGTGAGTGTGATCTTATTTGGAAATAGTGTCTTGGCAGATGTAATTAAGTTAAAATGAGGTCATACTCAATTAGAATGGGCCCTAATCCAATATCACTGATGTCCTTATAAGAAGAGAAAACAGAGACATTGGGAGGAAAGTGCTATGTAAAGAAAGACAGAGACACACAGACCCAGAGGGGAGAGGCCTTGTGAAGGTACAGAGACTGACAGCCACCCGTAGAAGTTAGGAAGAGGCAAAGATAGATTCTACCCAGAGCCTCAGAGGAAGTAGTGCTCTGTACTTCTAGCCTCCAGAATTGTGGGAGAATAAATGTCTTTTTTTTTTTTTTTTCAAGCCACCCAGTAAAGAAAGCTACCATGTAAAGAAATCTGGGCTTTCTTCTTCTTGAAGGTGACTGATAGAACGCAATTGGAATGCTTCCAGCAGACAAGAAATGAAGTTAAATCTGTATTTTAGAAAGAACACTCCTGTTTTCACTCTAAACTCCTGTTCACAGTTAGGAGAATACAATACAGGGTAATTGTATACTTTCCTGTCCACTTGGTTCATTTCCCCTCTGAGTGTCAGTTCTTTGAGGGTGGGGACTGTGTTTTTTCCCTGTCCATTCATGTATTTCCAGGATCTAGCACAATGCTAGCTCCTAAGTAAATATTTGTTAAATAAACAAACAAATTGAATTTTTCACAATAGCCCTAGAAGGTACCATTCCTGAGAGATGATATTTAATGCTGTAACCTCAGCACCCACCAGACTGTTAGGAGAACAGATATATAATGATCAGAAATTAATTTCTTAAAAGTCAACTAGTAGGTAATAAATAGTTCATCTTTACTGTGTCACGCAAAGGGGAAAAAAAGAGAAGTGATACATTAAATCTCTAAAGCAATGCCATGCTTCCATGTGGAATTAGATTACAAAACAGAAGGAAAACCAGCCAAGTCCAGATTTCTGACATCACCACCTTTAGAATAACTGGTAGACATTTGATACTAGTGACTTAGGTCACAGACAGAGATGGAGAAATAATCATTCCATTCAATTCATTTCAAACTACTCACCACAGGAATTATTAAAAATGGAAAGAACTTCTTTGTTAGAACAACGGTTTATTTTTATGTCACCATAGTATAGACATCAAAACTCCATGATCCAAGTTATTGCTTATTTCTTTATTGTGTTATTCATTTTACAACAACATTATATAAGACATTACTTGAATTCTCCTTTTCCTTTATGAAATGCCTTGTTTTCTGAAACAGGACTGTGCAGTATTATAAATATGCAGATTCATTACAAAAGAGCGGGCTTATATTCACACTTTGTCTTTTGATATATGTAGATTAGACATCAACCAATGAATTTCATTAATTATGAAAATAAAACGCACTCTTCTGTATTTGACTTCAAAATAACCTCAAAATTATTTTTAACAGCAGCACATGTTCCATCTGTAAATTTATGCTACTTTTTTTTTCATATTTAAAACAGAAACTGGCTTTGTGCTTTATAACAAATATAAATGGGGTAATCTGGATAATGAAAATAAATGAATAACAGCAGCACTAATAGAGCTGATCCTATTTGTGATGGCTCATTAACTCTGTACAGGACGCAATTCACTGCTCTGGATCAGGAGTTGATAATGGTGCAATGTGGAGCTATTAGCAAAAGACGGTCGCAATAGGAAATTAACAGAAGGTCTGTTCATTTGCTGGGAAGTCAGGATCCCTTTCAGTATTATAACCACATTAAACCATGTGCTCAAAAAGGCCATAAAGAAGAAAAAGACAGAAACAACTTGAGTACTACTCCTACCAAAAGCTGCTACTGCTGCTGCTGCTGCTGCTGCTAAGTCACTTCAGTCGTGTCCGACTCTGTGTGACCCCATAGACAGCAGCCCACCAGGCTCCCAGGCAAGAACACTGGAGTGGGTTGCCATTTCCTTCTCCAATGCATGAAAGTAAAAAGTGAAAGTGAAGTCACTCAGTCGTGTCCAACTCTTAGCACCCCCATGGACTGCAGCCTACCAGGCTCCTCCATCCATGGGATTTTCTAGGCAAGAGTACTGGAGTGGGGTGCCATTGCCTTCTCCAACCAAAAGTCAGTACTGCTCAAGCACAGAGTATGCACTTTAATGCATTTGATCACATAATCCTCATATTGTGATATGAACTGCCTTCTATCAGGCAGTTCCAGATATTAGCCTCATCTTGCAGATAAGAAAATCGAGGCTCAAGAACTTGCTCAAAGTCATATATAAATGGGTGGTGGAGCTTAGACTCAAACCCAGGCAGTACAACTTCAGAGCACTTGCTCTTAACAATTCATAGATAACAACTGCCTTCTTGGCTCTGCCTTATCTAGTTCAGAAGGATAATAAGCAAACAGAAAGCCCGGTGTTTCTCAGTCCAATATGCAAGGTGGGGAGAGACACCAACATGACCACTTCTACTGCAGAAAATGCTCAGATTCTAGGGGGGATGGAAAGGGAAGCCTGTGCTTTGAAAAGAGATTCACTAAACCTATTGTTTTCTTGTATAAATGACCGAATTAAAGCTGGACAAGGTTTTGGCCAGTGGGAGAGGCTGAAGAAATAACACAGGAGGCATAATTTTAAAATGCTGATAAACAGTCATATTCTCTGACCTCTAGCCTGCCATTAAGTAGCTGGTAGATCCTGGGAAAATCACATAACCCAGTGCAGCAATATTTCTCAGGGCTGGGCTAGATAATCTCAACGGCAGTGCTTTCCAAATGCTGGGCTGTGAAGCACTGTTAGTAGCAATTTCTGTGCTCTGGATAAAGGATAAAAAATAAGTACAGAGTAGTAAATTTCTCATAAGACAGACTATATTTAAAGGACCATCCTTCATTTTGAAATCAAGTTCTTATTGCTTTCTTGTTATTAAAATTTCATTTGTGAAATGATGATGGCGATAGTACATTATAGAAGGTCTCCTTTTCTTCTTGAATGTTCTTAGCAGAATAAGAAGCAAGTTACTTTATCTCATTCTATAAACTTTTTTTGAATTGTTACAGAGTTCTGAAGTCCCACACAGGGAACCACCACTTTAATACATTTTGCAAGATGTTCAGGGTATTTCACTTTGTCATAGCACTTGACAGTGTATTAAGCATTTTCACATGAACTATCTCACTCACTGCTCTACAGTTTGCTAGACAATCTTATTTTCCAGAGTAAAAATAGAATTTAGCAAGGGTAAGCAACTTGATCAGCATTACATAGACAGATCATTAAAGAAAATTCAGATTCTAATCTGTGTCTTTTGACTTTAAATCCTGCCTGCTCTTTCATCAGTAAAGTGATTCATAAATCTGGCCAAACAACTAAGGTCATAAGGAGAATGTTTTAAAAACATCAAATGGATAAATCTGAATTTCTGGAGGACACAGCCTAAGAGTTGCATCTTTTAAGAGCTCTCCAAGTGATTCTGGAAGGCAGTCAAGTTTGGGGACCAGTACTCAACATCACACTGCCTCTGTCTACTCAGTTTTACCAGGAGCAATAAGGGCTTAAGAGTCAGAGCTGGGTATTTCTGATTGAGTCCTATCACCTACTTGAGCCTCATCCTTCATCTGTGAAAAGAGAATAATGTCATCTAATATGCAGAGCTGTAAAATACATGAAAAGTGCCTAGATGTGGTAGTTACTAAAAATGGCAGATATTTTATTATTATGATTAATATTTATATTACTACTGCTATTAGAATGAATATACTGCCTGATATGATGCTTGATAGTACTGAGTAAGAATAAGGTATCTCTTATAAGGAGTAATGATTCTAACATTTTCCTGAAGCAAATTCACTACAAATATGGAAAACCCCCTCATTTATGACTTTTGGAACTCCCAGCAGGTCCCAGTTCCCTCCTCTGTGAATAGTAATATCTGTAGATTACTTTTGTCTCTTGAAGTCTAAGTCACCATAGTTTTATTTGAGTTAAAGTCTCAAATGGTTTTGAGGGAGTGGATTTTTGTTGAGTATTAGACAGGCATAACTGGAATAACTGGTATTTAAAAGTGACAAATGTCTTAGTTATGCTGCTATTTTCTATCATGGTAAGATGCTCTCCGAAGCTAGATATTTGCTTCTGTGGAGTTTATAATTCATATCTGCCTAGCATCAAAAATATGTGAAGCAGCTTACCAAAAAAAAAAAAGTGATAATAAAAGACTTCCCTGTGGTCCAGTGGTTAAGAATCCATCTGTCAATGCAAGGGACACAGGTGTGATCCCTGGTCTGGGAATTAAGAACCCATATGTCATGGGGCAGCTAAACCCATGTGCCACAACTATTGAACCCACGCACTCTAGAAACCAGTGCTCTGCAACAAGAGAAGCCACATTGCTATGAGACACCTGTGCACTGCAACTAGAGAATGGCCTCCACTTGCTACGACTAGAGAAAGCCCATGCAACAGTGAAGACTCAGTGTGGCCAAAAAATAACAAAGTGAGGTCAGAGACAGAGCTGAGCATTCCCAATAAATGGGGTAAAAATGGAGAAGAAGGGAATATGGGGCAGAGAAGATGATTTTTTCAGGAAACCAGGAGACGTTCCTTATAGAAACTGCATATTTCAATAAGCATTAAGATTTTTGACAGCGTTTTAAAAATCATGAAAATTTTTTTTCTGAATGTTTCTTACCATAAACCACAAATACTAATCACCAATATACAGCTACAGCCTGAATAAAGGAATTTTTTTCTAAGTAGAATGGAATTTATGTATGTCCACTCTTTATAGGAAGCAGTGAGGGCTTTTCTTTTGGTGACTAATTTCACTCTTCTCCTTCTTAAAGAGTATATTCTTCTCTTATTGGGGTCTCTTTTTATTTCTTCCCTCCTTTTTATAAAATGCAAGTAGGTTTTAATCATGAAAACACATAGGCTATTATGGTAGTGGTAACAAGGATCCAAAATGATATCCCTTATAAATTCGTAATAAAAGTGGTAGTTTTTGATTCCCTGAGCACAATTAATTTGATGTATTTCTCTTTGTTTATAAAAAACTATTCCCCTGCTCTTATCATGGTCAAAATGAAAACTTCTTCCTGGTTTTAGGCATTGTTTCCTTTCTGTTCCTGCTGTCACTGGCCTGGTCCAGGCTCATGCTTTTCTTCACCTTGGCTGCTCTAAGAGTCTCTTTTTCAGCTGGTCTCCTTACTTCCAGGGGTCCACTTTGAGCATCCTATAACTGTAGCTATACTCAACTTTCTAAAAAGAGCTTGGATTGTCTATTTTCCACCAAAACTCTTTCTTCGCCACCCACTGTTGACCATAATCCTGTCTACCATTCAAGCCACCATGATTTACTCCCCAGATACCTTTCTCGCCTCTTACTGTGTAGCTGGGGATATTCTGCTACTTGCTAGCATCTAGATGCAATCTGAACTTTACCATCTCCTTTACCCTACTATTGCCTCTAACAAGACAAGTAAAGGAAGAAAATAATAATAACCGATTACAATTTCCATGTATAAGTCACCATTCTTTTCAGATATTCTGTAATTTACATTTGCCCCCAAATCTAACAAGTCACACTTTTAAGAATCGAAGTTGGGGAGGCATATTTACTGTTGCTTCATTTGCCAACATACATGAAGCCAGTTGGCAGGATTAATCTGGAAAGCAAGAGGCCCTACTGAATTTCTATGCAACAAAAACAAATGAAACCTAATTTGCCAGCCTATCTTGTTTATTTTGCTTCATTCATCAGTGTAATATAGTACGTACAACTTTGGACTAGATATCAAGGGACCTGAAATTTCTGCCATGACCAACCATAAAACTTGCAGAAAGTCACACAAACTTTCTGGTCCCTCATTTTTCCTCACTGACAAAATGGAAAACTGTCTTGGTTTGTTCAAACAGTATACATACAAAAGAAACTATTATTATTATTATTAGTTGCCATTCCCAACAACACAATCCCTTTTCTGTATCTATTTGGTTTACAATTCTATCATTCCCAAAGCTTTTGCATCTTTCATAATTCCATCTCAACAGAAACTGAGAGTCTTAGAGCAAGAAACTAACACCAAATATCACAAATGATATTCAAATATACCGCTTTTTAGGTTGTTGATTAGATCACCTCTTGGGCTTTTCCCAGCTTTAAAGCAGTAAGATTCTATATTCAAATTCATATCTGAAATTCACATGAAACCTTCAGATAGGTAAATATCACTCCATTTTGTTACCTAAGAAGTGCTTGGACTTGCCACAATTTTCCTGCCTTATGATTCCAGGCCTCATGAAGGCTTAATATGTCTGTGTCCCTCTCACATACACAGAACCCTGTAGGGCATCTCATATTTTTTGTTGTCATTTGCACTATAGTTACTCCTTTTACGTCTAAATAGAGTTAGGTTTTAAAGAAACGTGAGTTTGAAACAACAAATTACTGAAACACATTTTAAGTTTATTCTTATACTGCTAATTGTGATATCTGAAATTCTGAAGACATAAAAATTTCAAACAGTGTTTTCATGGGAGAGGCAAAGATTCTCAAAATGTCTACTTTGTGAAATATAACATTATATGGTGAAGCATAGCACAGAGGACACTGTAGCAACTGCTTGTTCCTGAAACTTGGCTTGTCATCCTAATCCAAAGCATAGACTTTGAAATCAAGACAGCAAACATACTAACTCTCCCTCATCTTACTAACTCCCCACTAAAGTCTTTGGAGTTTAGTCGCTAAGTCATGTCCGACTTTTTGCGGCCCCATGGACTGTAGTCTGCCAGGCTCCTCTGTCCATGGGATTCTCAAGGCAAGAATACTGGAGTGGGTTGCCATTTCCTTCTCCAGGGGATCTTCCCAACCCAGAGACTGATTCTGTGTCTCCTGCATTTTTTACTGCTGAGCCTCCAGATAAGCGCCTCCCCCACCTCCTCCACTAAAGTAGACATTGATAAATTTACACCAAAAATCAAACCTTTTTGCTATCTCCATTTAAAAGATTTTTCTGGCTGAAATTTCGACCTGAAAGTTGGTACCGGCATGCCTTTTCCTACAGTTGTCTAAATTTTCAATAAAATTGTAGTCCTGATAAAGAAACAACAACTTCTCCTACAGTATACTTGGAGATTTTAGAAGAAATCTTACCTAAGAAACTCTGAAAGTTGATGCCTCCAAATACAGATACACATACACGCACATGCGTGCGTGCACGCACACACACACAGTTATTTCAGGAACAACCAAAGTAGAGGTAACTTCAAAATCTAGTACAAAAGTGATACAAAATATTGAAGAAATTTTATTCTTCTATATTCAAGTGAGACATCAGGAAAGAAAAACTCTAGCTCACTTTTCCTTAACATAAAATAAAGCTCTTAAAGTTTTAACTGATGTTGAACCTCAATTTTCCAATGGGTCATCATTTATCAACTCTAGAAAAAGTAACACTTATTCAGATAGCAGGACTACACAAAAGCTGTTGACATAAATCCCTCCAGAAAAATAGAATGCAAAGAAGCTGGCACTTACTTGGCACAAACCACTGATGCACATGTCCAAAGATTCTGTGTAGCAACGAGTCCCATCTAAGACTTTAGGTGCAAGTTCAACAACCAGGGCTGTTCCTTTGGCCTGACACTTGAGAGAACATGGGTTGTCAGGGTCATTAGACACAGGAAGCCATTCATAAAACTGGCCATGGTATTTGACATCATTATGAGCTGAGCACTGCTGTGCTCGGAAATCACCTGCTTCTGGCGGACAGTCCTGGAGAAGAAAAAGAAGGGTGGGAGAAGCATAGGTTAAAAGAAAAGCCTCAAACAGAAACCTAGAGCAGCAGAATGCTCCAAGTCATAGGAAACAAAGTAAATGTTCTGTCACTACAGATGGATCCTCTCATACCATCTGAAAGGTCATATGATTATTTGGCTCTCAAAATGTAGAAATTTGAGAAAGTCATCAGCTTGAAGTATATTTTCAGATAGAAGTAAAATGGGAAAGAAACCAGCTTGAAATAGATCTGATGGATACTAGCCCACCAGGCTCCATTGTCCAGGGGATTTTCCAGGCAAGAATACTGAAGTGGGCTGTCATTTCCTACTCCTGGGGATCTTCCTGACCCAGGGATCAAAGCTGTGTCTTCTGCATTGCAGATAGATACTTTACCAGAGCCAACACCTGATTACTTCGTTATCCTTTTTAAGAGTTCTCTTTAATAAGGGTTTTTCCTCTGAAAATCTATTTACATGTAAATAAGCATTGGGAGAATTGCATTATGTTATTTTACAAAATGAACACTATCTCTTTTCTCAAATTTCAGTGTTACTGCAAGCATGCTAAGTTACTTCTGCTGCTGCTGCTAAGTCGCTTCAGTCGTCTCCGACTCTGTGCGACCCCATGGACTACAGCCTACCAGGCTCCTCCATCCATGGGATTTTCCAGACAAGAGTACTGGAGTGGGGTGCCATTGCCTTCTTCAAAGTTGCTTCAGTTGTGTCTAAATCTTTCCTACCGTATGAGCTATAGCCAGCCCACTGGGCTCCTCCGTCCATGGGATTCTCAGGCAAGAACACTGGAGTGGGTTGCCATGCCCTCCTCCAGGGGATGTTCCCAATCCAGGGATCGAACCCACGTCTCTTACATCTCCTGTGTTGGCAAGTGGGTTCTTTACCACTAGTGCTCATTACTACTAAGCAGCATATAAGGCTCTAATATTTCAGAAGGCATAACTTCTTTCTAGGCCAAACTGGGTGTAAACAACTAAAGACTTATTTCAGATGATATTAAATTAGCTCAAAATACAATATAAATTCTGAAAGGCATTTCATTGTTAGTATCATATACATTTTGAGAGTGAATAAGATATAGAATTAAAGAAAAAGGATAATTTTTATTGTATTTTACAGATACATAGGTACTCAATAAGGCTTAAGTGATTATGGATATTGTATGAAAAAAAGTTAATGGTCATTAAACAAGTCAATATGTGTGTGTCGCACTTTGTTGTGATAGGTAATCAGTTGTGAGAAATAAAACAAAATCCACAATCTGCAATCCTACACTATAAGTCACAAAACAATAGATTGTATGATGTAGCACAAGTTCTCTAAACTTACATGTTTTAATACCAGCTCCTTTCAGACCCATGTATTCCAAGATAAGAGCATAAACTAATTTAATATTTATTATTCATGAACTCATGTTCCAAAGACAATATCGCAACTTGCCCAGTTTACAAATCCTACCATTCTCCAAATAGACTTCATTAATTAGCTTCCATCCTGAAACAACCCTGTGACTAACTATGACCCCCAAACTCTGCACATCTTCTTCCCTAAACTACCCACTTGAGAAATTACAGACTGTCAAGGTGCTCTTCCCCCTTGTTTAGCAAGTTTAATAAAATCAGCTTTATAAAATTAACATATTTCCCAGGTGGCTGCTGCATGGGTGGCTTCCATGGTTGAACTGAGAGTGTAACTGATAATTTTTAAGTAAAGCATTTTCAGTTGCATAATACCTGTCACTCTAAGAATCACTTAATTACTCAGCAGTATAGAAGAAATGTGGTCTGTGGACGGACTAACACCTAAAAAAGATGTTCTTTTCATTATAGGGGACTGGAATGCAATAATAGGAAGTCAAGAAACACCTGGAGTAATAGGCAAATTTGACCTTGGAGTACAGAATGAAGCAGGGCAAAGGCTAAGAGTTTTGCCAAGAGAACGCACTGGAAATAACAAACACCCTCTTCCAACAACACAAGAGAAAACTCTACACATGGACATCACCAGATGGTCAACACTGAAATGAGATTGATTATAGTCTTTGCAGCCAAAGTTGGAGAAGCTCTATACAGTCAGCAAAAACAAGACCAGGAGCAGACTGTGGCTCAGATCATGAACAACTTTTGCCAAATTCAAACTTAAATTGAAGAAAGTGGGGAAAACCACTAGGCCATCCAGGTATGACCTAAATCAAATCCCTTACAATTATACAGTGGAAGTGAGAAATAGATTTAAGGGACTAGATCTGATAGAGTGACTGATGAACTATGGACGGAGGTTTGTGACACTGTACAGGAGACAGGGATCAAGACTATCCCCAAGAAAAAGAAATGCAAAAAAGCAAAATGGCTGTCTGGGGAGGCCTTCCAAATAGCTGTGAAAAGAAGAGAAGCAAAAAGCAAAGGAGAGAAGGAAAGATATGCCCATTTGAAAATGCAGAGTTCCAAAGAATAGCAAGGAGAGATATAAGAAAGCCTTCCTTGGTGATCAGTGCAAAGAAATAGAGCAAAACAATAAAATGGGAAAGACTAGAGATCTCTTCAAAAAAATTAGAGATACCAAGGGAACATTTCATGCAAAGATGGGCTTGATAAAGGACAGAAATGGTATGGACCTAACAGAAGCAGAAGATATTAAGAAGAGGTGGCAAGAATACACAGAAGAACTGGACAAAAAAGATCTTCATGACCTAGATAATCATGATGGTGTGATAACTCACCTAGAGCCAGACATCCTAGAATGTGAAGTCAAGTGGGACTTAGGAAGCAACACTACGAACAAAGCTAGTGGAAGTGATGGAATTCCAGTTGGCTATTTCAAATCCCGGAAGATGACGCTGTGAAAGTGCTGCACTCGATATGGCAGCAAATTTGGAAAACTCAGCAGTGGCCACAGGACTGGAAAAGGTCAGTTTTCATTCCAATCCCAAAGAAAGGGAATGCCAAAGAATGCTCAAACTACCACACAATTGCACTCATCTCACACGCTAGCAAAGTAACACTCAAAATTCTCCAAGCCAGGCTTTAGCAATACGTGAACCATGAACTTCCAAATGTTCAAGCTGGATTTAGAAAAGGCAGAGGAACCAGAGATCAAACTGCCAATATCCGCTGGATCATAGAAAAAAGAAGAGAGTTCCAGAAAAACATGTATTTCTGCTTTATTGACTATGCCAAAGCCTTTGACTATGTGGATCACAATAAACTGTGGAAAATTCTGAAAGAGATGGGAATACCAGACCACCTGACCTGCCTCTTGAGAAACCTGTATGTGGGTCAGGAAGCAACAGTTAGAACTGGACACAGGACAACAGACTGGTTCCAAATTGGGAAAGGAGTATGTCAAGGCTGTATATCATCACCCTGCTTATTTAACTGATATGCAGAGTACATCATGAGAAACGCTGGGCTGGATGAAGCACAAGCTGGAATCAAGATTGCCAGGAGAAATATCAATAACCTCAGATATGCAGATGACACCATCCTTATGGCAGAAAGTGAAGAGAAACTCAAAAGCCTCTTGATGAAAGTGAAATAGGAGAGTGAAAAGTTGGCTTAAAGCTCAACATACAGAAAACTAAGATCATGGCATCTGGTCCCATCACTTCATGGTAAATAGATGGGGAAATAGTGGAAACAGTGGCAGACTATTTTTTGGGGGCTCCAAAATCACTGCAGATGGTGACTGCAGCCATGAAATTAAAAGATGCATACTCCTTGGAAGGAAAGTTATGACCAACCTAGACAACATATTAAGAAGCAGAGACATTATTTTGCCAACAAAGGTCTGTCTAGTCAATGCTATGGTTTTTCCAGTAGTCATCTATGAATGTGAGACTTGGACTATAAAGAAAACTGAGCACCTAAGAACTGATGCCTTTGAATTGTGGTGTAGGAGAAGACTCTTGAGAGTCCCTTGGACCGCAAAGAGATCCAACCAGTCCATCCTAAAGGAGATCAGTCCTGAGTGTTCACTGGAAGGACTATGTTAAAGCTAACACGCCAATACTTTAGCCACCTGATGAAAAGAGCTGACTTTTGAAAAGACCCTCATGCTGGGAAAGATTGAGGGCAGGAGGAGAAGGGGATGACAGAGGATTAGATGGTTGGATGGCATCACTGACTCAATGGATATGAATTTGAGTAAACTCTTGGAGTTGATGATGGACAGGGAGGCCTGGTGTGTTGTGGTCCACGGGGTTGCAGAGTCGGACACGACTGAGTGACTCAACTGGACTGAATAGAAGAAATACTGATAAAGTGGAACGTCAAGCAAGCTGTTTAGAGTGGTCCCCAACCCCATTATAACTGCTCTTACTTTCTTTTAATAAATGAATGTGAATCAGCTATAAGAGGATTTCAGATTCAGATTCTATCACCTCTGCATTAAGTTATAAGGGTAATATATAGTTAAGAGACCTCTTAATATGAAACTGAGATAATTTTCTGCATTTATCCAATTTTAAGAAAAGAATGTCAATTACATTTTAAAATTGCAGTTACATCACCTTAGTACAGACATAAAACTATAGTCTTATGAATCCCTCTTGCTCAACAAAATGTCTTGAGTGTTCCCATCTTTACTAAAATAAATAAGTGTGAAAGTCAGTCAAAGGTAAAATTTTAAAAAGTGAAGTTAAACTATTAAGACTTCTAGGTTTTCTTTTCTGTGACAAAAAGTAGACATATTTAAACATATCACAGAAAATCAACAAGCGGACAGATGTTCGTGTTCTCAATTCACCTATATCTACTAACTCCAAGAACACCTGCTACAGGTTTTATAAACTTTCACAACTAGAGAAATATCTCTGAGAATAATAATATTTGTGAACACCTCTACTCACTTTCATCACTACGGTCTTTCCTCCTGCCCCTACTTCTGTGGGGTGGGAAAATATATTTTGCTAAATTGCGAATGCACTTAAAACCTGGAGTTCAGAATTGGAAACTGAACTTGAACCTTTTTAACGTTTGAGTTTATTTGTACTTGGCAAAATGCAACTTCCTGTTTTAAGAAAAAGGACTTAAGAGGATTTATAAAACAGGTTCAGAAAGCTTCTTGGACATCAAATAGCTCTTACAAAATAACATTTTGATGATTTAAGTGTAAATGAATCAGAAACATATGAATCAAATTTCCCTTGAAATACACATGTTTAAAAATTAAGGGAAGAAAGATTTGGCAAAAGCTTCTTTTGTTGAACCCAAAACATCTCAAGCATAGTTCAAGACATTCACTGAACCCCTGAAGCATCTGGAATCACCCAGCTGCAGGAGTGGAAACTCAAGCAAAGTCATCATGGTTTCTTGTCCCATAGTATCATAATAATAATTACAACAAAAGAACTCTGACTTGTATAGAGATTCATCATGTACATCATTTTTAGTTCTGAATTATAGTTTGATCCATGAAACCACTATAATTTCCGATCCTCCTAAAAGTCAGATTTAGAAACTGATGCCCTAACTGCTTTGACATCCTATCCTGGGCATTATCTTTGAAATATCCCATGGGTAGTAATGATGAAGACAAAATTGCTGAAGTCTACTAGCTATTTGAACTAAATATATCCCTCACCAAGAACCTGGCAAAAAGCATGGTGTGGGAAGGATGCTCTGGACTAAAGATCCCCAGCTTTCAACTAAAGACACCATCCAGTAGAATAGAGTGGGAGAACGCAGAAGAACACATTTTTTGGCCTTTCCAACTAACTATAATGCCTGAATATTGACAACTGTGTCAGGCTACTGAGCTAGAACTTCCTCACCCTGTAAGAAAAATATTTTATTTAACATAGTCGGATGATCCCATGAATTACTGCATTTAGCCACTTAATGTATTTTTCACTCCAAGTTTTAAGCACTCAATTCTAACCACGTCAGAGTTTTTTTTTTTTTTTCTTTAAAAGCACAAAAATACAAACTGACCTTTAATGTGCTTCCATTATAATTCATAAAGTCCATGGAGTTCTGCCATATATAAATTCAATTCAAAACATTTTCTGGTTAATCAACTAGCCAGTGGGGAAGATAAGATGGATCCCAGATGTCCCCTGATGATGACAGGTGGATCACATTACACTGTGGGACAAGAGAGGGTAAGGCTTCCCAGAGTTGATTCACTGGGCGAAATGTGGATGATTACACAGCAGCAGCTAAGGTGGCAACATCAGAAAGGCCTTTAAAATGGTTTTGAAAAAAATATACAGACTACAGATTTAGGGTCAGGAAAAACATGACTTTTTATTTTTTCTCTTTTTAAAGATGACATTTACCTTCCTGAGGGATGGCCTTCTGTTTTGCCTCTATCCTTAAATATTCAGTGGTTGGCCTTTTCTGCTAATGTTGCTGTTTAATTTAAAGTATTACATGAGTGGCATGATATAAATGCCATATTCTGATTCCATGGTATTATATATAAGTGAAAGAAAGTGTTAGTTGCTCAGTCGTGTCCGACTCTTTGCGACCCCGTGGAGTGTAGCCGGCCAGGCTCTTCTGTCCATGGGTTTCTCCAGGCAAGGATACTGGAGTGGGTTGCCATTCTCTTCTCCAGGGGATCTTTAAGGCCTAGGGATTGAACCTGGATCTCTTGCATTCAGGCAGATTCTTTACCATCTGAGCCACCAGGGAAGCTTGTTATTCATAAAGTCAATATTTATACCTGAAAGTATCAAGAAAATCCTGGAAATTATATTGCAGGTGACTACATGGACTTAATAACTGAAGAAATCGATCCTTCTCACTGCAATCCCCTACCTTGAAATATTCCTCAGAATATTGGATCTTCCCTTCATCCTGCCCTAATCACTTACCCTCCAGAAAAGATACTGTGCAAGAAAACTATCATTGCTTAATAAGGCATCTCTCCTATCCTCTGGACTTCTGTCATAGCTCAGTGGGTAAAGAATCTGCCTGCAATGCAGGAGACCTGGGTTCGATTCCTGGATTGGGAAGATCCTCTGGAGAAGGAAATGGCAACCCACTCCAGTATTCTTGCCTGGAGAATCCCATGGACAGAGAGGCCTGGCAGGCTACAGTCCATGGGATCGCAAGAGTCGGACACAACTTAGCGACTAAACCACCACCACCACGCTATCCTCTAGAAATTTGGGATTGCTACTCTATGAAGAAAATGTATATAGAAATTCATCAACTACTTGATGACTTTAGAAAAACTTTAGTAGTTCTGAGTTTTACCCTGAAAACATTAGGAAAATTCAATGTACAGATGGTAAAATGGGAAAAAAATTACTGTAAAAGATTCCTCTACATGAAATAGATGGAAGCTCAGAAAAATATACCCGCTAAAGTTCTCAAATCTCTTAGCACCCTTAAGCAGACACCTTTCCTTAAAAATATACTTGGATGTATTACTTGGCTTTCTGTCTCTTTTACTTGAAGTTAAGCTAAAACTACTAAACAGTAATTATCCACTGATGCTATCCAATCTAATATGATATTTTGTGCTCAGAAACATAATTAATGTTTCAGTTTCTATTTCCAACTCAGACTCCCCTCTCCTGTATATATGAGTTTCCAATGCCAGACTCATATATACAACTGCTTCCTCACCACCTGCATGTCTAAGACATCACAAACTCATGTCCAAAGCCAAATCCCAGGTTCCCCTCGCCCCCCATCCTCAAACCTATTTCCTCTTCAGCCTTTACTATACCAGTCAGTGTCGACTCCATCCTTTTCAGGCCCCATATCTTAAAGCAGTGGTTCTTACATTTGAGTGTACATTAGAATCATTTGGAAGGCTTGATCAAAATACCAGATTAGTGACTTCCCTGGTAGCTCAGTGGTTGGGACTCTATGCTTCCCACTTCAGGGAAATGCAATCCCTGGTCTGGGAACTAGGATCTCACATGCCACGTGGTAAAGCCAAAAATAAATAAATAAATAAATAGATGACTGCTGCTACTGCTACTGCTAAGTCACTTCGGTCGTGTCCAACTCTGTGCGACCCCATAGATGGAGTGGGTTGCCATTTCCTTCTCCAATGCATGAAAGTGAAAAGTGAAAGTGAAGTCGCTCAGTCGTGTCCGACTCTTCGAGACCCCAAGGACTGCGGCCTACCAGGCTCCTCCGCCCATGGGATTTTCCAGGCAAGAGTACTGGAGTGGGGTGCCAATGCCTTCTCTGAAATAGATGATAAGTAAATTTTAAAAACTCAGATTATTAGAGCTCCACCCTCCAGAATTTCTGAGTCAATAGATTTGGAGGGGAGGAGGGGGTAAAAGAATTTATGTTTTTTTTTTTTTTTTTCATTTTTTATTTTTGTTTTTTGGGTTTTTTTTTTCATTTTTTATTTTTATTTTTTTAAATTTTATTTTATTTTTAAAATTTACAATATTGTATTAGTTTTGCCAAATATCAAAATTAATTCATCACAGGTATACATGTGTTCCCCATCCTGAACCCTCCTCCCTCCTCCCTCCCCATACCATCCCCCTGGGTTGTCCCAGTGCACCAGCCCCAAGCATCCAGTATCGTGCATCGAACCTGGACTGGCAACTCGTTTCATACATGATATTATACATGTTTCAATGCCATTCTCCCAAATCTTCCCACCCTCTCCCTCTCCAACAGAGTCCATAAGACTGTTCTATACATCAGTGTCTCTTTTGCTGTCTCGTACACAGGGTTATTGTTACCATCTTTCTAAATTCCATATATATGCGTTAGTACACTGGTTCTCCAGTGATGCTGATATTTTTTTGATTTAGTAACCACACTTTGAGAACCACTGCCTTGGAATAATCCTTGACTCCCACATGTAATCTGTCAGGAAAGGCTGGTTCTATCCACAGAAGTATACAAAAGCTGACCACAATCTCAGCCAAGCCACCATCATGTCTTTCTAGCATTATTAAATAGTCTCCTCACTGATCTTCCGTCTACCACTGTTGCTCTCCAAGAGACTGCTGTCAGAGCAGCCAGAATGATCTTATTAAAGCAGAAAGCAGATTGTGTCACATCTCTGCTATGATACCGTAATGGCCTTCACTCAGATTAAAAGCCAAAACCCTCATCACAGACAGAGGTAAGGGTCTGGCCCCATCATCTCATATTGTCTTCCTTTTTCCCTAGGCTCCAGCCACACTGGATTCCCATTACACCTTGAACGCTCCAAGAATACACTTATTACACAACACATTCGCTGTTGCCTGGAATTTTCTTTGCTCAGATTCCAAGTGTCTAATTAACCTCAACCTCTATCAAGTCTTTGCTCAAGTATCACCTTCTCAGTGAGACCTACCCTGACTTTTCTAAGCAAAATTGCAATTCCCAATACTTTTTATCCTCTCAACTTTTCTTTTTTCCCCCATCACACTTAATGACCTTCAAGTACATCGCATAATTTATTTATTATGCTTACTTATTTTTTATTTTGGTCTCTTCCTTTCCACTAAAGTATGAGCTCCAGGAGGATGAAGACCCTTGACTATATGACTTTCTTGCTGTTATGTACCAGTACTCAAATACTTTTTAGAATGAATGACTAACACATTGATTAAATGAAACACATGTCTTTCATCGTAGAAAATCCTATTCTGTTTTCTTAAAATCTTGCAGGAAATCTAAATCTTGATAGCTTCCTAGTCAGGGAATCTTACAAAACCTTGTTGAATAATCTGTTTTTTTCTTCTTTAAAATACAGATCTATAAAAATACTTTTCATTTCAGACAGTAGGAAAAGTGAGTAGGAATTCTTGCTTATTTTCTGAATAGGCAGACGGATATTTCCTTCTCCATGTAAACAAATTTAACAAGGCAATATTAAGAAACATGAAATGTGGTGAAATAATTTCTTATTCCATAAATAGCTGGACATTTATAAATTTTATATAGCACTCAGTGTTACAGGCATGCACTATAGAGCACTAATGTTAAGGTATCAAACTTTATCCCCCCATTTTGGCCACCTGCTTATTATACTCACATCAACATCATCATCAAAAGTATTTATTTGTTCAAGACTGCTAGCTGCTATGAAAAATGAAATTAAACAGACATAGTCCCTGCCCTGTCTAGACAGTCTGTATGCAGACAATTCTATTATATTTCAAGCTCATAATATTTAAATATCAAACACATCACTATGAGTGCAAAGAACAGAAAATGGGGTCGATTTTGGAGGGTGGTGCCACAGTAGGAAAAGGCCACTCTTGGCTCATTCTTCTTCCTATTTGAAAATACCAAGAGACATCCTTGGGATACTATGTTTTCATGTATACATGACGCATTTAAGAGTCCTTTGGTTTGTTCTCTTTTTTCCTGGTATAAAAGATTTACAGATTTTCTTTATTTTCCTGCCAAACCATCAGTGCTTCTGGAAAAGAACATATAGGAAAACAGTGCCTATGAAAATTAATCATTATCCATTTTAACACCATACTATGGATCAGGTTCGGACCCAATAATATCTTTACAGATTTGTGATTCTATAAACTAATACGGAACTCTTGAGCTTATTCAAGCTTTGGGTCTGACCTACTCTGGGCCCACTTAAGTGAATGCTGGTTACAGGTATATTAAACAGTTCTAAACTACTCCAAATGTGTTTATCCTGGTCCAGACATAAGGGAGTCAAAATGTATGACATAATAAATCATTAACCCCACCCTACTTACTCGATTAGAGCTTATTATCTGAAAACAAATGCTCTGCTTGGCTAGTTTTTAATGTCTCTAGGCATTTGAGAGCTGAACTAAGTAAAAACATTTCAAACATTTCATTTTAAAAGTTCAGATTTTTTTCCCCCATGGGTAGCTTTTATTGTGCATTTTTCCTTTTCCCCTCTTTTGAGCAATACAGACTTTTGGAATCCAGTTTCCTAGAGGTATTTGTAGGACTGGTTTTTGTTTGTCATATTAGACTCTTAAATTCTCTCAGTTTTGAAAACATTCATTCCTTGAGGGCTTTTATTATTTTTAGTCCCTTTCTCTGAAATAGCTCCAATTTATTACTATCTTTTCTTAAATCAGCTTTTCTAACTTTTCACTATTTTTTGTCTAAAATAAATACTCTCCTCTCTCCCCAAATTAACATATTTAAAGTGATAATCAGTAATCATTCTTGGAACATGGCATACAATTTCATTTTAAAGGCCTACAAGTCTACAAGTGTTTTCTTGTTTGTTTTCAGAGTGTATTTACCAAAATATTTGTGGTGGAGAGTAGGGTTAGAGGAAAAACTCCTATAAAGGAAACATTTTAGCATGTAAATACTTAAGCTGTTACAACTACTGGGGCCTGTTGTACACAAGTTCATTATGTTTCTATTTATAAGTGGAAACCAGTCAATCCTAAAGGAAGTCAGTCCTGAATATTCACTGGAAGGACTGAAGCTGAAGCTCCAACACTTTGGCCACCTGATGCAAAAAAAGTGACTCATTGGAAAAGACCCTGATACTGGAAAAGATCAAAGGCAGGAGGAGAGGGGACGACCGAGGATGAGATGGTTGGATGGCATCGACGACTCGATGGACATGAGTTTGAGAAACTTGATGATGGACAGGGAAACCTGGTGTGGTGCAGTCCTTGGGGTTGCAAAGAGTCGGACATGACTGAGCGACTGAATTGACCTGAACTGAAAGGTAATAAAGCTTGATGCATGACCAAAGAGCAAATACGAAGGCAGAAGACTGAAGTTGTCTTGAAGTTTATGCCAGTTGCTTAAAGAAAACTGGAAAAAGATTCCATCCAGAGCAATTCAAAGATAAATAAAGGTATACCCTACTAATCCAAAGTTTGCTTTATGTCATTTTGCTTTTATAAAAGACGGTACACATGTTGTTGTTTAGTTGCTAAGTCATCTCTGACTCTTTGCAGCCCCATGAACTGCGGGCCTACTCCAGGTTTCCCCGTCCTTCACTATCTCCCTGGGTTTGCTCATATTCATGTTCGTGGGGTCAGTGATGCCATCCACCATCTCATCCTCTGTTGCTTCTGTTTTTGCTAACTGAAAGAAATCTGAAGAGGATTTTTGCTTTTATGAGAAAAGGTGAAAAGCGAAAATAGCGTTCAGTGTTTATTTGGCAGTGAGCCTGGACACCCACTCCAAGCAGGGAAGTGGCACTGTCTTTCCCGGGGAACTACCCTCAGCATCAAGCCTATATTTGACTGTGACTGTGAGCGTCCGTGCTTTATCTGTATTCTGTGCATCTGTTAGCGAGACGTGTCCTGAGGTAAATGCTTATTCGTTTTATGCCATTTCAACTTAGAAAAGGTTTCACAGTCATGCTCCGCTTTTGGACAGGGGGCACACATTAGACAATTCAGAGACTATTCTCTTCTGTTCTCTACCTCCCAGTCTATATAACAAAGTGTCCAGTGTTGCCTGCAAGCTTAGCTTTTTTCAGTTATCACTGAATCCTGACAGCTGTCTGTTTTCCTGGCACTGTATCTAACCAAAGTTCTTTTTTGGAGCTATGTAATACAGTACCATGAATACTCCTTGAAATACCTCTGTACTTGAGTACTTGAAATACTTCTAGGCACTCTTTAGGTAAGTTTTTGTAGCACACAATTTAAGGTTCCTATGTTAGTTTGTACAAAGCTGACATCAGCCTGCTATTTGAATTCTTATCCAGTCAGTTCACTGAAGTTTATATTAGGAGCAGAGCTGCTTCCCAATTTGGAAAATGTTCCAGATCCACAGGTAGAGGAGACAGATCTCTCTTCTATCAGTGGAACGGACTAGTGCCTCCTCTCAGCCAGATTCCTCTTGGGATGGTAGGTTCTAACTCTGATTATGAGAATACAAGAAGTCCTGGCAAGAGACAAGATGCTCTCTTGTATCATATTTTCCAAAGAAAGGAAATCAGATGTTCTTAGATGGTCCATGGTACCAGTGAATATTAGCTGGGTCTTTCCTTACAGTCTGTGAAATGAGGGGAAAGAGTAGAATTCCTATGGATAAAATGATCAAGAGTTTAATAACTTTCTCTGTCTTCCTTCCCTTGTCTCTTTCCAACTTCTAGATCAGAATTTCAGTTCTAGAAACCCAAGTTCATGATTTACTATATAAACTGATCCTTTAAAAGAAGTATCCTCAATTGGCTAGAAGCTTCATCACAGATATGGTGACAATACTTTCTATACCAAATGTTAGAATTCATGCTTGATAAACTTGAGGATACTTATGGCTCAGATGGTGAAGAATCTGCCTGCAATTCAGGAGAGCTGGGTTCAATCCCTGGGTTAGGATGATCCCCTGGAGAATGGAATGGTTACTCCAGTATTCTTGACTGGAGAATTCCATGGACAGAGGAGCCTGGCAGGCTACAGTTCATGGGGTCGCAAAGAGTCAGACATGACTGAGTGACTAATACATACATGGCAACACCAGAGAAAACAGGGAAATCATGGAAAATGGGATTACCTTAGAAAATCGAATAGCCATGGAATCAGAACAAAGGAAAAAGTAAAGGAAACAGGATGCGGAGTTTTTTTTCAATTGGTGTCAGGTGGTGGTCCTGGCGGGAAGGGAGACCCCTCCCACCATAGCTTTGCTGTAGGATGGAGTAAAAGCTTCCTTATACAGAAGGAGTTTACGCTTCCTTTTACTGTGGTCAAGTGGGACCTAGCAATTTTTTGCTCTCTTTCTTAATTAAAGGGACTTACAAGTGTCTTAACATATGAGTCTAATCAAATAATACCCTGTGCCAAATTTAGTATGTTAAGTTTACTGGTTGACAACATTCAACTTTGTTCATATGTGCTCACGCTTCTTAGTTTGTTGTTCTCTTTCTAAATGTCCTTATTGTCCCCATTCCTAGCAGCCTAGGACCTACATGCTGTCACTGATCTTAGCTCTTCCACGTCCGAGATCTCTTCACCCTGCAGGAGAGGATGGGTCCATCACTGATCCTTTAATGCTTTTCTTACCAGCTTCCTAATTTGCAGCTACAAATTGGACTGCTGGGCACTCTTTACAGAACATAGGGAAAGGTGTCAGTTTCTAAAAACTGCCCCAAAAGCCTATCTGTCACAAGGATCTCAATATACACCTTTGCATAAGGGTGACTGGTACTGTCATATAGTGGCTTTGTAAACAAACGGGACCTACATGAATTAGTAGCAGTAAAATATTTAAATCAATATTGACACATAGTAAACACTCAATAAATGTAAGGTATTACTCTTGAGAGTCCCTTGGACAGCAAGGAGATCAAAGCAGTCAATCTTAAAGTAAATCAACTCTGAATACTTTTTTGGACAGACTGATGCTGAAGCTGAAGCTTCAATACTTTGGCCACCTGATGCGAACAGCAGACTCATTGGAAAAGACCCTGACGCTGGGAAAGATTGAAGGCAGAAGGAGAAGAGGGTGTCAGAAGATGAGACGATTGGATGACAGCACCAAGTCAATGGACATGAACTTGGGCAAATTCTGATAGATGGTGAGGGACAGGGATGCCTGGCATGTTGCAATCCACGGGGTCACAAAGAGTCAGACATGCCTTGGCAATTGAACAACAAGGAACAACAACAACAAATTACTATTATTATCAATCCCATGGAGGGGAGAATTACATAGCTCCTGGGGGCTTCAGAGGAGCCTGAGACAGTACTTGTTTCATCTAGCTTTGCCTTCCCCATTGCCTTGCTGCCTCTAGAACTACTTTATTTAGTTGTTTAAATGTAATTTTAATTAAAGGGACTTGAATGAATGTCTTAACATATGAGTCTAATCAAATAATATCCTGTGCCAAATTTACTGGGTTATAAGTTTAATGGATGACAACACTCAACTGTGTTCATCTGTGCTCATGCTTAGGTTTGTTGATCTTGGACTATGGACATATTTTAAGAAACCAAAAAAGAATTAGAGGAATATATTTCCTGACTGACCCCTGAAGCCCAGTATTTTAAGATTGTCCTCTAAAACTTAAAGCATAGCCTCTGAGCCCATAGCCCTCAGCTCAGAGGGCTGAAGAGCACTAGGTTCCCAAGTTGATTTTCTTCTCCTCTTCCTCTAAAAACTTCCATTTCGACTGTCCTAGGGAAGATGGAAGAGGAAAACAAACTGACTCAAGTTATCTACAGTCAGATTTAGATGAATTACAGTCACGCCCAATAGCTGTTAATTTCATGTAGGCTATACCGAAAGGTCTGATATATTCTCTGCCTTAATGATGCTCACCATTTAAAGGGGGAAGATAGACGCTGAGACCATAAATCAAATTTTTGTTTTAAGGGTAGAATTATGGGGAGAATGATAGATAATTCAAAACTGGAGGATGTTTTGAACAGAAGTGACCTCCCTTTTATTTGGTCTCCCTAACAGTGGAAACTGTTGGGCTTCCCTGGTGGCTCAGAGGTTAAAGCATCTGCCTCCAATGCAGGAGACCCGGGTTTGATCCCTGGGTCGGGAAGATCCCCGGAGAAGGAAATGGTAACTCACTCCAGTATTCTTGCCTGGAGAATCCCATGGACGGAGAAGCATGGTAGGGTACAGTCCACGGGGTTGCAAAGAGTCGGACATGACTGAGCGACTTCACCTTCACCTTCAACAGTGGAAACAGTGTCAGACTTTTATCTTTTTGGGCTCCAAAATCACTGCAGATGGTGACTGCAGCCATGAAATTAAAAGATGCTTACTCCTTGGAAGAAAAATTATGACCAACCTAGATAGCATATTGAGAAGCAGAGACATTACTTTGCCAACAAAGGTCCGTTTAGTCAAGGCTATGGTTTTTCCAGTAGTCATGTATGGATGTGAGAGTTGGACTGTGAAGAAAGCTGAGCGCCGAAGAATTGATGCTTTTGAATTGTGGTACTGGAGAAGACTCTTGAGAGGCCCTTGGATTGCAAGGAGATCCAACCAGTCCATCCTAAAGGAAATCAGTCCTGAATATTCATTGGAAAGACTGATGCTAAAGCTGAAACTCCAGTACTTTGACCACCTCATGCGAAGAGTTGACTCATTGGAAAAGACTCTGATGCTGGGAGGGATTGGGGGCAGGAGGAGAAGGGGATGACAGAGGATGAGATGGCTGGATGGCATCACCGACTCGACAGACGTGAGTTTGAGTGAACTCTGGGAGATGGTGATGGACAGGGAGGCCTAGCGTGCTGTGATTCATGGGGTCACAAAGAGTCGGACACGACTGAGTGACTGAACTGAACTGATAAGGCTGAACCTGGAAAAGGACTGAAGGAAAGGGGCTGCTGAAACTGTTTCTCCCCCTGAATGTCCTCAGTAGTGCAGAAGCTCAGTCTGTGTTCTCTCTTCTGTATGCTGTGACAACAGCTGACCTAGCTTCACCTGTTCCGTAGCCTCAGATCTTCCTGCTTCTCCTCAACCACCCCACACTTTCCATTAGAATATCTACTATCCCTTCAAGGCTTTGCTGCTTTGGCTGACATTATCCAATATGGCCTCCCTGTTTTCACCTGGCTGAGTCCTTAAAGCTTGAGTGTCACTTTCTATTTTCTTTTTCTCTCCAGTGGTCATGTACAGTTGTGAGAGCTGGCCTGTAAACAAGGCGGAACACCAAAGAATCAATACGTTTGAATTATGGTGCTAGAGACTTTTGAGAGTCCCTTGGACAGCAAGGAGATCAAATCAGTCAAGCTTATGGGAAATCAACCCTGAATACTTGTTGAAGGACTGATGCTGAAGTTGAAACTCCAGTATTTTGCTCATCTGATGTGAACATCTGACTTATTGGAAAAGTCCCTGATGCTGGGAAAGATTGAGGGCAGAAGCAGAAGAGGGCATCAGAAGATAAGATGGCTGGATAGCATCACTGATGCAATGGACATGAACTTGGACAAACTTTGGGAGATGGTGAGGGACAGAGAGGCCTGGAGTGCTGCAGTCCATGGGGCTGCAAAGAGTCAGACACGACTGAGTGAGTAAACAACAACAACAACATCACTTCCTAGTTTCCTTCTTTGACAGCTCCCTATCAACAGGCTGAGGGAGGCAGCTCCCCCTGAGACAAAGTTAAAAAGATAGTAACAGAAAAAATATAGCCAGCTTTAAGCCAATAAATTTGAAAACCCATCTCAGAAAAAAAATTATTCAAGAAAAAAGAAATGATTCAAGAACAAAAATAACACAATAAAAGTAAATGTGTACATAGAATTGACTATATATCAGGCACTCTCCTACACTGTTTATGTATTTCAACTTCTTTAATCCTCACAACAATATGTGCCCCATTTTACAGATAAGTAAACTGAGGCACAGTGTAGTTCAATGACTTTTACATAGCTAATACATCAAAATTGAGGTTGAATCTAGATAACCTAGCTCCAAAGTTCATTCTCTTGCCCATTATGCTATATTTTGCATGCCTTTAAAGAAATACAATCAGAAATTATTAAAGAAATACAATATTGTATTGTATTAAAGAAATACAATACTTTAAAAATCTTCTTACCAAAAAAAAATTCACTCCTGATTTTACATGCAAAGTTTAATAAACATGTAAGGAACAGACAATTGCAAGATTAAAATTTAAATCTTGTCTTTTAAAAGTCAATTGTCAATTAAAAAAAAAGTCTTGTCAATTTAAAAGTCTTGTCTTTTAAAGACTAGGAAAAGAGAGAATACTTCCCAATTCATTCTATCAAAAGCAGATAAGGATTGTGTAAGAAAGAAAATTACTCATAAACATAGATGCAAAAGTCTTAAACAAAATATTAGCAAACCAAAACCAGATGCTATGTTAAAAAAATATATATATATCCAAGCTGTGTATATTCCAGAAGTACACCCATAAGATTAGACACAAATTAAAAAGACATATAATACAAGCATTGGCAAGGATATGGAACAAAAACATATACAATTCTGGTGGGGGTGTGAATTGAAGAAATCACTGTAGAAAACTTTGGCATTACCTTGTAAAGTCTGAAGAAGCACTAGTTTTTTTTGTATTTGTTTACTGTCCTTTTAAATTTTTTCTCTAATTTCTATTAGTAAGATTCTATTTTCCAGTGTTTCTTCTAATTTGGAAACTAGTGATTATACTTCTATTAACAGGTATTTTATTTTTTAAATATACATTCAATGTAAAGTTTCTGAAAACCTAACTTTATTTCATGTCTCTATCATCTTCTTGAAGGAAGGAAGGATTTTAATACATGCTAAATACTGAAATTCTAGTAACACACAACCATGAAATAAAAACAAAGTTAATGGTCAACAGTTGCTTTATTGACTGTATTCATTTTCTATTTGTTGTCTTAACAAATTACCATAAATTTAGGTGTTTGAAACAAGAGTTGATTATCTCACAATTCTGTAAAACAGAAATCCAGGTACATGGTGGCTCAACTTTCCTTCACAAGGTCAAAGTCACAGTGTTGGAAGGGAAAAGTTCCTTTCTGAAATCTGGAGATGAGTTCACTTCCAAGTTCATTGTTGTTGGCCAGGTTCAGTTATATGGTATTGAGGGACAGATGTCCCTCTTTCCTTACTGGCTGTCTCTCTCTAGTCCTTGGCTGTCACTTCCTCTACCTCAGAGCCAGTAATGAGTAGCACATGAAATCCTTCTTGTGCTTGGAGTCTAATTTCTTCTGCCTCTGGCTATAGAAAGCTGTCTGCTTTTAAGTCTCCACATGATTAGAGTCAGCCCACCTGGATAATCCAGGCTACTTTTCCTGTCTAAAGGTCTGGAACCTCAATCACATTGGCAAATTCCTTTTCACTATGTAACATAATGCATATTCACAGATTCCAGGAATTAGGGCATGGATATCTTTGGGAGACCATTCTGCCTATCATAGTCAATGCTATGGTTTTGTGAGTAGTCATGTACAGATGTGAGAGTTGGACCATAAAGAAGGCTGAGCACTGAAGAATTGAGGCTTTTGAACTGTGGTGCTGGAGGAGATTCTTGAGACAGCAAGGAGATCAAACCAGGAATCAATCCTAAAGGAAATCAACCCTGAATATTCATTGTTAGGACTGATACCAAAGCTCAAGTATCTTGTCCACCTGATATGAAAAGCTGACTCACTGTAAAAGACCCTGATGCTAGGAAAGACTGAGGGTAGAAGGAGAAGGGGATGACAGAGGATGAGATGGTTGGATGGCATCACTGACTCAATGGACATGAGTTTGAGCAAACTCTGTGAGATGGTAAAGGACAGAGAAGCCTGGCACGCTTCAGTCCATGGGAATGCAAAGAGTTGGACATGCCTGAGCGGCTGAACAACAACAACATAGCAGATTACACTGACTACAGCTGTCAGGATATGCCAGATGACTCTAAAAATGCAAACCTCTGGTTCAACGGCACAAAATTCATTTTTTACTCAAGCACTCTCTGACTCTCCAGAGCAATTGTTATCTATAGGGTAACTGAGCAACCCAGGCTGACAGAGGATGTATTAGGTTGATCAAAAAAGGTCATTTAGGTTTTTCTACAATATCAAATGAATGTTTTTTGACCAAACCAATACTATCTGATAGAACAGGGCTTCTCAAACTTTAATGTACATATGAGTCATCTGGGGACTGTGTTAAGTCAAGATTCTGACTCTTCGGCCTGAGACAGAACCTGATTCTCCAGTTCTCATGGGAGTCTAGCAAATGCTGATGCTGCTGGTCCCCAAACCACCCTTTGAGAAGGAAAGTTTCAGAACACAGTCTCCTTGGTCAGTACTACAAGGAGGAACGGAGCATAGAGAATATCAAACTGACCCTTGATTTTTCATCCTGAAAGTAATATACTCACTCCAAATCACATTTCAGGGGCCAAAGCTACTCATATGGTCACGCCTAACTTCAAGGGGTTAGAAAAGTTCACTCCTCCCATATGTTCATTAGAAAAGGAGAACCAGGAATATTAGGGCACAATAGCAATGTAATGTGTGTGCAGAGACAAGACACTGTCACACCACTTTGGGCTCATCACTGTTTTCTTCTATGCCCACCTGTTTTGGGGGTTGAACTTTCTTTCTGAAACACATCCTGCATTAATTATTTCAGTGAAAGTCTGTGGGTAAATTCTCTTGTCTTTGTACGTAAGAACATGATTTGAGTTTATATATACTGTTTAAAAAACATATTTATTTGGCTGCATTGGGTATTAGTTGTGGCGCATGGGATCTTTGCTGGGTCGTGTGGGATCTTCGCTGTGCACAGATTCTCTAGTTGTGGTATGTTGGCTCAGGAGCTGTGCACGCGGGCTTAGCTCTTCAAGGCATATGGTATCTTAAGGCAGATTCTTAACCACTGGACTAACAGGGATGTCCCTTTGCCTGTACTCTTGGTTGATAGATGAAGGTACCAAATTCTACAGTGACAGCTACTTTCTGGAACCACTTTGAAGATATTCAGCTCATTACCTTTCAGACTCTTATGATTAAGAGTTTCCGCCATTAATTTAATTTTCATTTCTTTGTGGGTCATCTGTTGTTTCTCTGATAGCTCTTAATATTTTCCTTTTTAATGATGGACTATTCTTCTGATACTGAACTATGTTATATTTGGGTGTATATTTTTATTTTTTCTGCTCAACACTTTCATTGCAATTCTAGTCTCAGGACACATGTCTCTGTTTTTTCTTTCTGGGATATTCCAAGTGTTGTTACCTCCATTCCCTTCTTTAGAAACTCCTTTTACATGCATGTTGGAAGCTTTTATTCACTGTCCTTCTCTTAATTGCTCTTTCATGTCATGTTTCTCTGGAATTCTGAGCTGTATTTCAGATAAATTTCTAACTGCTATCTTTAAATTCATTTCTTTTCTCTTTGTGACCAATTTATCTCTCAAGATTTTTGTTTCAGTGACTACACTGTTTTATTGAAAAATGTCTAATAGTCTTTTGTTTATCCATCTATATATTATTTCATTTCTATCTAGCTTTCCTCTCTCATTCACTCTTTATTTTTAGTAGCTATGTCTCAACGAGTTTCTTTTCAACACACTGTGTTGTGCCTAGTCGCTCAGTAGTGTCTGACTTTTTGTGATCCCATGGGCTCTGCCAGGCTACTCTGTCCATGGGGATTCTCCAGACAAGAATACTAGAGTGGGTTGCCATGCCCTCCTCTAGGGGATCTTCCCAATCCAAAGATCAAACCCAGGTCTCCCACATTACAGGTGGATTCCCAGCTGAGCTACCAGGGAAACCCAGACAATTCTTACTATTTGTGGTAGTTATGTTCTACAAAGTTGACACAAACAATGAATTAGTGAATTGTGAACCATTACTCCTAGGAGGAATACAGTTGGTTCTGTTTCTGGTCACAACACTTTAGCCAACAGAACAATAATGAAGCTTTGCTTTATGTGCTTCTATTTAAAGACTTCTTAATTAAAATACAATGATGATTCATTAACACTGAATTCATAGCTGACAGCACTCTGATAACTGATTAAAGCTTATCTAACACTCATTTCCTCCATAAGCACTTAACCAGGCTTTCTGAACCTAGAAACATCAGGCACACTTCAGCACTGTGGCTGGGGTTATTTTAAAGAGCTATATCACCACCAACAACAAAAAAAAAGCACAAAGGTGGGAAATACTTGGCATTAAATAGGCTAAATAGAAAGGAACACCTGTTTACAGTCTGAGAGCTGAAAAATATAGACAGCATCTCATCTTGTTCTGCCTCAGTTGGGAACATGCTCCTTTGCAACTGAAAATCTGGATTGCTCTGCTCTTGTCAGTGAACAACTGAGGATGGATGGACAGTTGAAAACTGGTGAATTCACAATGACTGCAACCCACAAATAATGAGGATCAACTGTACCCATTTTATAGTCTTTGTCAAACTGTTTCAAATACTTTTATCTGGAGTGAGTGTTAATTTTGATGGCTTTTTTGGTATTGTGTTTCTTGTACATACTTTGGAATTTTTCTTATAGGCTTATTTTTAATGGAAAGATTTAGCTTTTCTTTTTTTCCTCTCTGTCTCTTCTAAGAGTTTTGTGATTATCTCCATGTGGTTCACACAGTCCCCAGTTTAGAATCTCAATACTGGGATTTTGGGCTTTAATCTGTAATGAGGAAATTTTAAGTCTAGTCACAGAGCTATAGTCTGGTAAGTATAGTTTGTGATGTCCAACAGTCTCTCTGGACTCACAGATTCAAATAAGGCTCTCACCCAAAGCAGTAAGTCATAATATATATATATATTATTTGCATTATACACACACACACACACATACACATACACATTTAATTCTTTAATTTCTCTCCACACAGACATGCCCTCCAAACTCCTGACATGGAGTTCTCAACCTGGCTTCAGTGCCCCTTATTCTATAAGATAAGTTTACTTCCTGTTACCCCACAGGAGTTGAACTACTGCTAATCTTTACTTACTTCCAGGCATGGAGCCAAAAAGCCTTTGCTATCAGCCCTGTCCACCATCTTGCTTTTTTGCTTCATTTTTGATTCATGGACATTTTGGTCTTGCTCTTGAACCTGGCTGTGTCATTGTTTTATCACTTTAGATTTTATCCGACACTGCTGCTTGTCTTGGAATAGAGGGAATAACAGATTGATTAGAAGTCCTCTTAGCTCTTTCCTCATACTTTTATTTTACAACTTAACTTATTCTATATTGAATTAGAAATATCTGTATTTGAGTCTTTTTGGTTTTTCTGCCTCCAATTTCAAAACAAACATTTGACAGTAGAAATTGTCTCATATCTATCTTTTCAGCTCCATTTACTCCCAGTGCATTGCCATTCACACAGTCAAGAAATATCTCTTGAATCAAATAGTAATTAGAAAGTATGAATTGGCTTATTATAAGAAACAACCTTCTGGCAATTAGCATTGCACAAAAAATATGGAACATGGAGAATTTTCTTCCCTATAAATAATCAGGCAGAATCTAGAAGGGATGCTATAAAGTAGGAATTTTTGTACTCTTTTTTGTTTTATGCAGAACTATTCTTGCCCCGAAAGAATCTTATTCAGGGTGCTAATCAATAAAGCAGATTTAACAGAGCTCTTCCAAATGAATTAGGGGTGATGTACCTAGAAACCTAACACTTTAGCCTTCATCTCCCAGGAAAGATGTCAAGGTGGTGTCATTGAAATTCATTAGAAAATTGTTTTACCAACTATAACCCTATAAAGGATTGAGAGATCTGAATTACTTCATTAACAATTCAAAGCAAAACAAAACAAAACAAAAACTCCCAGCAATATATTAAAGAAGGAAAAATAAAAATTAAAAAGTTACAAATTACCCTCTGTGAAATGTAGTGATACATCATTTTAAAACTGCTGTTTTGGGAGGGAAGAAGGTTTTGTAATGAAAGATAGCTTGGGAAAAGGAGGCTGGGATATTGGTGCTAAATGAGTTCTGAAGCATATTTGCCCCCTGAGATCCAAAGGAAAAGAAATCTAAAGAATGCCTCTTCACTCTTCTTTCTGTGATGATCATATTTCACTCAAAACTCTCAACTGGATCTGAAACCCAAAGCAGACAGACTCTAAGAACCATGTGCAGCCTTCTCTTCACAGCAAGATGATAAAGGAAAATATAGCTGGACCTGAAAGATAACCTTCCTAAATTTCACAATTTCCTTTGAAAAGGAGGAAAATGGTTAAAATGCAAAGAAAGGCATATGAAGGAGATTCCTAGGACAATGGCATACATAAGAGAAAAAACTAATGAAATAAGACCCTAGTTCACTGGACTCAGCACAAAGGTCTCTGAGTGATCTCTGGGAGGAAAAAGCACGTAAGAATCTATACTGCTTGAGTTTCAGCCCAACTTGGTATTAATAGGAAGACTTGCTGCTGCTTACCATATCTAGTCTCATGAAAACCAGGCTGAGCGTAGACAAGTACTTGCAGGCTTAGCAATCTATGCATGGCAGCTTGTTTCGTTTCATTCCATGGGGCACTCTGCCAATGGATGAGCTGCAGTAGTAATTTCTTTCTTAAGTCACTGTCAAATTCCCGCTTCAAGCTTCTATCTGGGTCACCAGGGGCCAACATACATCTTATGCAATTCAGAAACTGGGACTTGGGAAAGTAGGTTTTAAGGAGTATTGGCTCAATAAATTAATATCCTCTTGACAGGCAGAGAAGCTCAAAGGGGAGGGAATTTGGTATGTTTTCAACAAGCATTTTTGGGTTTGCCTTTTCTGCTGTATTGAATTTGCACATTGAAAATTCTTAGCAGTTCATACACTTCTAGCCTTAAAGGATGATAATTGCTATAGTAAACTTTGTTGAGTATGTGTTTTCTTAAAAGAAAAAGCATGTTGGAAAAATGTTTGAGCTTTTAAACTCTTTGTATTTTGGTTTTGTTATTTGCTAAATGAGTTAGTCTAGATCATCTGTATACTCTCTTGTATGATAGGCTTTGGCATTATTCAAAACACACAGCCGCACTCCTAGTGTGACCTAGATAAAGTACTTCATCTCTTTAAACAGTCAAACTAATTTATCTGTAAAATCAGAATGTTTACTTTTCAAGGTAGTTGTGAGAATTAAAAGAATTATGGAATGGAAAGTCATGAGCACCATGCCTGGCACATGTCAGATGCCCAAAGTATATGAGTTTCTTCCTAATTCTACCATCCTATAAATCTATGATTTTGCCAGGACCCTCTTGAGGTGTATGATCAATGTTTTAGTCACTTTCAGTAAGGAAGATTGTGTCACATAGATGTTAAAGATGTTTGCCCAAGGTTTGGGGGCTTTCTGGAAAATGGTGCTCACAGCAGCTATTCTCTGCTTATCTAACAAGTCCTGACACTACAGAAAATGATAGACTCAGCCTTCAAACCTCTTCATCAGTTGACTGATGAAGGATTTTCTTTCCTCAAAAGTCTATCAAGCCAGTACTGTGCCATTAATAATGATATACCCATCTTCCAAAAGATTCAGCTGAACTTTTTCTCAGAAAGTTTCAATATGGCTATTGATCATGACAATACTGAAGTAAAAAAACTCTGGGTTGCCCAAGTAGGCCTTCTGTTCATAATAACAGTCTTAGGAAAGCAGCTGTGTCACACCATCTATGGATCCACATGAAAAGAGCATAGCAATTATATGAGGCCCTTTGATTTCTTATCAGGCAGCATTACATGCATGAACTGGAACTTGTGCAATTCTTCAGGTCAGAAAAGCCAGCTCCTACCCCTCAAAGGCCATTTACAAGTATTGCCAACACTGTGTCTGACAGTCTCCATGGGATGATGGAGAAAAAACTATGATCAACATAGTGGGGGGAAAAAAAAATCTTCCGTGGTCTTTTAAGTATACCAGAAGGATGCCAAGGAGCAGAAGTCAGTCATCTCAACATATGTCCCTTTGTATATTTCCCCCAAATTTGGAGCTCTTCATACCAACGTGAGTTATGGACAAGAGGGCAAGTGTCCTCAGCGGGAGAATTCAGCTGCTCTGCAACAAAGCTCTAAATGTTCTTGCGACGCTGTAAGCAGCTGTTTCACTAGGACTCTTTCTTCTTTAAGACCATCACCTACTTATCTTTGTCAAAGTAAGGTGGAAGAAAGAACTAAAATTTCTTGACTATATCCCTTGTATTTACATGATCACACTGATTCCTGGAAAGGAAGACCCTAAAGTGACTATTACTCTTGCTTCTACTTCCTGCTTGAGGAAACTGAGATGATGAGGAATTGAAGAGCTGGCCCAACCACAAAGGGAATGAGGAGCAGAGCCTGAGTCTGTTTTCTCTCCCCAGAGTAGTGCTTATCTCACAGGACTCCTGCAGCATAAAAGCCTGAGGCAATTGTAAATGTGCTGCAATGAACACTGGGGTGCATGTGTCTTTTTTTATTTTGGCTACTAAAACACGAATTTTATTGCAGCATTATTTTATAAACACAAAACAGTTAAATGTGTAAAGACAAATTACCATTTGTAAATCTTATCACAGGCGATCCCAGAAAACATCTTTAAGGGATTGGAAAGTGACACTGGAGATAACTTTGTTGATCTATATAATTTTGAGGGGTTTTGTAGCCATCAGTATAGCCCGTGAAAATAAACCAGATTTCATAATCTCACAATAGTCTCTCTCCCATTAAAAAATATTCTATATCTTCTAGAATTACAGTTCTATGGTACACATTTTTAATCTGCTCATGAATTGTTCTGTTTCCTTATTGCCCTAAGTGAAACCTATAGGTATGTTAGCTGTAATTTACTTTGTAGTTACTCTTTATCATTACAATGGCCACAAGACTGGAAAAGGTCAGTTTTCATTCCAATCCCAAAGAAAGGTGACACCAAAGAAAGTTCAAACTACAGTACAACTGCACTCATCTCACATGCCTGCAAGGTAATGCTCAATATCCTTCAAGCTAGGCTTCAACAGTATGTGAACTGAGAAATTCCAGGTATATAAGTTGGATTTAGAAAAGGCAGGGAACCAAAGATCAAATTTTGCCAACATCTGTTGGATCATAGAAAAAGCAAGAGAATTCCAGAAAAACATCTATTGCTTCACTGAGTATGCTAAAACCTTTGACTGTATGGATCACAACAAATTGTGGGAAATTCTTAAAGAAATGGGAATACCAGACCACCTTTCCTGCCTCATGAGAAACCGGTATGCAGGTAAAGAGGCAACAGTTAGAACCAGACATGGGACAATGGACAGGTTCAAAATTGGGAAAAGAGTAGGTCAAGGCTATATATTGTCACCCTGCTTATTTAACTTATATGCAGAGTACATCATGAGAAATGCCAGGCAGGATGAAGCACAAGCTGGAATCAAGATTGCCGGGAGAAATATCAATCACCTCAGATATGCAGATGACACCACTCTAATGGCAGAAAGTGAAGAGGACCTAAAGATCTTCTTGATGAAGGTGAAAGAGCAGAGTGAAAAAGCTGGCTTAAAAATCAACATTCAGGAAACTAAGATCATGGCATCTGGTCCCATCACTTTATGGCAAATAGATGGGGAAACAAGGAATCAGTGATGGATTTTATTTTCTTGGGATCCAAAATCACTGTGGAAAATGACTACAGCCATGAAATTAAAAGAGACTTGCTCCTTGGAAGAAAAGTTATGACAAACCTAGACAATGTATTAAAAGGCAGAGACATTACTTTGCTGACAAAGGTCTGTCTAGTCAAAGCTATGATTTTTCCAGCAGTCATGTAGGATGTGAGAGTCGGACCATAAAGAAGGCTGAGAGCCAAAGAATTGATGCTTTCAAACTGTGGTGTTGGAGATGACTCTTGAGAGTCCCTCAGACAGCAAGGAGATCAAATCCGTCAATCCTAAAGGAAATTAATCCTGAATATACGTTGGAAGGACTGAAGCTGAAGTTCCAATACTTTGGCCACCTGATGCGAAGAGCTGACTCATTGGAAAAGATCCTGATGTTGGAAAAGATTGAAGGTAGGAGGAGAAGGGGCTGACAGAGGATGAGATGGTTGGATGGCATCACTTACTCATTGAACATGAGTTTGAGCAAGCTCTGGGACATGGTGATGGACAGGGAAGCCTAGCTTGCTGCAGTTTATGGGGTCACAGAGACTGGGACAGGGACTGAATAACTCTTTATTAAGGGGCTTTCCTGGTGGGAGAGCAGTAAAGAATCTACCTGCCAATACAGGAGACTTGGGTTTGATCTGTGGGTCAGGAAGATCCCTGGAGAAGGAAATGGCAACCCACTCCAGTATTCTTGCCTAGAAAATCCCATGGACAGAGGAACTGGATGGGCTATAGTCCATGGGGCTGCACGGTCAGATACGACTTGGCAAGTAAACAACAAGAAGTCTTTATCAAGTTGAATAAGTTCACTTCTATCCCTAGTTTTCTAAGAGTAGGGGTGCATGCATTTTTTTCCATTATGGTTTTCTCTGTATATATGTTCAGGAGTGGTTTTTGGATCATATGGTAGGTTCTATTAATATTTTTATTTTTTTAAGGAACCTCCATACTTAGCTGTACACCTGAAACTAACATAACGTTGTAAATCAACTATGTTCCAATATAAAATAAAAAATAAATTGAAAAAGAAAAACTAGTCAAGGGAAAGGATAAGAAGTCAAGAACACATTAAGGAGAAAAGAAAAATAGAAAGACTTAGGAGGGGTCCAATAAAGACATGTTAGGAAAGCATTTTAAAAAAAATAAAACAAATGTGTACAGCACTCAGGAGAAGGCCTAGGGGAGAAGGAAAGCAGAAAGGCCCAAACTGCTGGGGAGGAAAAACCAAAAAACTTGGCTGGCTGCCTGACAAAGAGCACGGCAGAGAGAACTATATCCACCAGATTCACCAAAGGAAGGAATCTGTGAATCATAAAAAAAATGTTTATTTCTTTATGACACAAATGATAAAACAGTTAGTCATAAAACATGAAAAAATTTTCCTTCCCATAGTAATTGCTGCAAATATTTTTAACCATTATTCTGAATACTCAGTGCATCACTATTGAGAAAGAAATGGTATCTTGTACCAAAATCCATCTTCAGTTCTCCCCGTGGCATGCTATACACTTGTATTTAGAGATGAATTCATTTGCAAGATGGCTAAAGCTCACCTTGCATAGGTTGGAGAGAACCTCTGTCCTCAGAGAAACAGTAAAAGTCATTGATCATTTCTTACTTCTTAAAAAGTTGTTTTCCTTTGTTATCTAATTTCAGCATAAACAGAAAGAACTGTGGCCCAAGTCAGGGGAATTTGGATGTTTTTGAAAATGTGTTCCCTAGAGAATATCCTTTTGTTTCAGCAGAGGCAATGCTTGTCAATGTTAAAAGGGAAAACACACACAAGAACCACAGAGCTCTACAAATAGTTAAGTCACATGCACATTTGTTCTAGCTTTGTGGCAAGCCAAACTTGTTATGGGTGATATTGATTGATCCCCTGGGAGATGTTTCTGAGAATATACAGCAATTCCAACCAAGTATTTGTCTGGCCAAAGAAAAACCAAGCTTTATTGCTGCCAGAGACCTAACTGTCCAGCCTAAGGACTGGGCAGAGAATAGAAAGTCTGGTTTTCTATAGTTTCTCCAAAAGAAAGGGCATTATAATTCTACAGTTCTGCCAGAGATGAGGTCTGATGTTTTTGTTGTAAAAGACCTGGAACCTGTTATTTAGCAAAATAACCAGGAGACGTTCCCTCATGATACCAAAGAATAAGGCTGACTTTCAGAAATTTAAAGTGATCAAATTTTCATTTTTTAAAATAATATATTCTCCTGGAAAGGGTAATTTGCCACAGAAAAGGGGAAGTTGATTTAAAAAAAAAGATTAAGGGAGGGCAGACCCGACATTATTGAGTTAGGCATTCCTGATTTTAGCTATTTTCTCATGTAAACCTTCTGTGAGATTATTTTTTTTTAGCATTTCAAAAATAAATATATATTCAGTGGCTTAAAATATTTTATCCCAACCTCATTTTTGGAGATAGTTTGACATTTATACCAATCATAGAATACATGTTCACTGTAAAAAACCTAAAACTCTACAAAAGTATATAGAATAAAAAAAGAAAGTCCCCCTTAAATCACTCAAATTCTCTCTCTCTCTGAATTATATACACAAATAATCACTGTGATCAGTTTGATGAGTATCCTTCAAAATTTATGACACGCCAGGTACATTTCTGTTTTAGGATTTTTTTTTAACGGATTGAGATAATGTTAAATATATTACTCCACAGCTTGCTTTATTTCACATTTACTGTATCCTGGAAGAACCTTAGGTTATTACCTAGAGATCTACTCTATTCTTTTTTTTTTTTTTTAATTTTTAATTAAAGGATAATTGCTTTACAGAATTTTGTGGTGTTCTGTCATACATCAACAAGGATCAGCCATAGGTACATCCATGTCTCCTTCCTCCCAGACCTCCCTCCCATCTCCCTCCCCACCCCACTCTTCAGCCAGTCCCCGTTTGAGTTCTCTGAGTCATACAGCAAATTCCTATGGCTATCTTCTTTACACATGGTATTTAAATTTCTATGTTACTCTACCATACATCTCCTCTTCTCCCTCCCCTCCTTCCACTATGTCTGTTTCTCCACTGCTGCCCTGAATATAAATTCATCAGTGCCATCTGTTCAGATTCCATATATATGTATCAGTATATGATATTTATATTTCTCTTTCTGACTTACTTCACTCTGTATAATGGGTTCCAGTTTGTCCACCTCATTAGAACAGATTCAAATGTGTTCCGTTTTATGGCTGAGTAGGATTCCATTATTGGAGAAGGCAATGGTGCCCCACTCCAGTACTCTTGCCTGGAAAATCCCATGGACAGAGGAGCCTGTTAGGCTGCAGTCCATGGGGTCGCTAGGAGTTGAACGCGACTGAGCGACTTCACCTTCAATTTTCACTTTCATGCATTGGGGAAGGACATGGCAACCCACTCCAGTGTTCTTGCCTGGAGAATCCCAGGGACGGGGAAGCCTGGTGGGCTGCCATCTCTGGGGTCGCACAGAGTTGGACACGACTGAAGCGATTTAGCAGCAGCAGCAGCAGCAGGATTCCATTGTATAAATGTACCACAACTTCTTTACTCATTCATCTGTCAATGGACATCTAGGTTGCTTCCATGCTCTAGCTATTGTACATAGTGCTGCAGTGAACATTGGGGTACATGTGTCTTTTTCAGTTTTGATTTCCTCAAGAGACCTACCCTACTCTTTTTAATGATTGTATAGAGCTCCATGGTATGGATATACTACAATGTATTTATTTAATCAGCCCTGGCCCATTTGTTTCCAATTTTTAAACTACCACAAACATCAAATTAACATCCTTTGTACATATACAAGGAGGATATTTGTAAAGGTAGGAAAGCTGAGATTGAAAGAGGTTAATGAATTTTGTTTAAAAGCACATTATTACAAAGTGGCAAGACTCAGAAAAGCCCATGTTCTTTCTGCTCTACTTGGATGTTTTTAGTTCTCCATGTATGCAGGATTGAAAAAGAAGAGGGTGTCTGAATTTTTAATCACTCTGAATCACTACCCCATGCACTTCTCCATACATCCTGATGGCCTCTTAGAGTCTGCTCAGATACAAATGCATGTGGAATCTAAAAAGCAGGAGAGCCTGGCCCCAAGTTTGTTATGTGAATTGATGCATATTAAAGAATAAATGAAGTCCTAATAAAGTAACTTGGAAAAGATATGTCCTACCAGACCTTAAAACGTGAGCACTTTCCTTCTCAGTGAAGATTACACTCAGGACAATTTCTGCTTTCAGCTGGGTGGGTCAGTAGGGAGGAAATCATGGATGGATCCGACAAGAAGTCCATTTTCTGGGTCCACTGCTCGACAGAGTTGAGTAGTTAGCTACCCAGGAGGCCGAGGTCAGAATTGCTTTCCTACTTAAGACACTTCAACTTGAGCTTAAGAAATTCCTCTACTGCCCTTCATATATTTTAGTCAGGGGCTGACTGGCTCTGGGCCTGGGAGAAGAGGCATGTGCACTGTGGGGTAGTCAGAGCAACCAGCTTTCTGTCAGCCTTCTGCTCCTCTCCCAAGCAATGCCCATAGGCTCTGGTAAGAGGCCAGAAATGCCCCTCACAAAATGACATTTGGGGGTAAGTTCAGATTCTTCAGCATAGATAAGGATCTGTTTCCCCACAATGTACCTTGTACTGCACCTCATAAAAGGACCTGGCAGAGCTTAAACTAAGCTGAGCTACATCATGTCTCACCCTTCACATGTACACCTGGGCCCCAATATCACCTCAGAGGGAATTTCCTGACAGCCTCGTAAAAGTCATCTCCCCACCATCACTATCTCATTACCCTGCTTTATTTTCTTCATAGTCTTTCACTATCTGAAACTGTTACACTTCTATTTACTTGTTAACCATATGCCTTCTCCCACTAAAGTATAAGCTTCGTGAGAACGGGAGCCTTATCTTTTTCTGTCACTAGAATACCCCAGCACTTAGGAAAAACTGTCTGGTACATAGTAGGTCACGGAAGAAAGTGCTGAATAAATTCCATTCTCATTTTTCATAACACTTTCTCATTGGAGACAATCATCTTGAAAGATTGAGCTCAAGTATAACCCTATTTAGGATGTCATTCATTCATTGATTTGCCATGTGCATTAAATGTCTACTGTGTGATAAAGGTTGCCAAACCTCATCTATTCACAGTCCTTTTAAAGTCTATGGTACCTCTAGGTCAAAAGGAATACCCTTTGGTTCTATTTATTAATTAATTAAGTCCAAGCAACTTAATAAATATCTGTGTCCTAATAACTTGGTGGTCATTGGAAAAATAATACACGTAATTTTTACAAAAAAATTTTATTTCAATCATAAGTAACCACGTTTTCTTACTGATGGGATGTATTCAGCTGTTAGGCACTATATTTTCAAGTCTGAAATGAGATTGGAAAATGCCACCTTAATTTTCTGTCCTTTGTTGATTTTCTCAAAGTACTTGCTTTTTATCAAAGCAAATGCCAACTTTCCAAAGATAAGACATAGAAAACAAACAAACAAACAAAACTTGATCTGGTAGTTTGTACAGTGTCCATCAGATGTCAAGTATTGCTATGTTTCCCTTGAGTATTTAAAACATCACTCTGAAGCTCTAGAGACTTGCTATGTTCCCTGCACACAGTTTCAGAAACACAGTGCTTACACTTCATCTTAGGTACTGGATGTACAGCAGTAAGAGAACCAGGCATGGTCCTTCCATGACCTCTTAGCATGTTGTATCTGCCTCCACACAAATAGTGTTTACCCACACACTAATTTATTATGTGTTTACGTATCTGTCTTTCCTAATAGATGCTGGACTTCCCCAAGGAAAGTACCCTGTCTTTTTATTGATAATACAGACTCTTAACATCCCTAATACAGAATAAGAGTTGGGTGCTCAATAAATGTTGGCTAAATAAATGAACAATTAAACCAGAGAATGAATAAGTGAACAAACAAATGGCCTTGACACATAGCATGGTTTTTTATTTTCTGGTATTAAATAAGGACTTGATTATGAGAAAGTGATTCTCTTTCCTATCTTAGATGTGCCTCTTGGCTGGAAAATAGTCCAGCTGACACAGGCTCACTGACTGACGCCCAAAGTTCTTGTTATTTACTACAGCATTTGTCTAGACTCCAGAGGGTATTTCATGGGTTTGAATGTTGTCCCAGAAATTAAAAAAGAAAAAAAAAAATTCTGGCCTCTATTCTTGCTCTGCAAATAGGTAAATTTGTACCATTTTTTCTAGATTCCATATATATACATTAATATATGATATTTGTTTTTCTCTTTCTGATTTACTGATGCAGATGTAGAGAATGGACATGCAGACACAGAGGGAAGAAGAGATTGGAAGGAACTAAGAGAATAGTATTGACATATACAGACTAGCATGTGTAAAATAGACAGCTAGTGGGAACCTGCTGTACAACACAGGTTGCTCAGCTTGGTGCTCTATGATGACCTATAAGGGTAGGACATGGCAGGGTGGTGAGAGAGAGGCTCAAGAGGGAGGGGATAAATGTATACATGTAACTGATTCACTTCATTCTACAGCAAGATCTAACACAACATTTAAAGCAATTACACTCCAATAAAAAAAAAAAAGGAACTTAAATGTATCCCTCATTTGGAATGAGTGAATGGACAATATCTTCACTCCTGGAGTTAAAACTTCTACCTATGGACTGATGACTCCCATTTTTAAACTCCAGTTCAGCCCTCTCAAGCGGCTCCAATACTACTTCTCTAACTTTATACTTGAAAACTCCATTTGAGTCTCCAATGGTTTCCAATTATCCTTGTCTTAAAGTAAACTCTCTGTAATTCTCCCTCTCAAACCTGATTTTCTACCTTTATATCACCTAAGTGAACCGATTCTCTGTTTCTTTCAGTGGCAAAACCTGCAAATCATAATTCAGTATTTAGACACAATTCAGCCTTGTTTTTCAGAAAATTACAATTTGATAACTAATAAACAGATTAAGTTTTTTCATGAAAGAAAATTCTGGGCCTTTCCTGTGTGGAGGACTGAGAGAGGAAGATGCCATCAGGTTGGTGGTGAGAAGATAATCCAAGCCCTGTTACTCCACCTTGGCTGCAATTGGAAATTGAATCTTTGTCTTTTGAACATGGACTTGATATTTAAAAACAGCCCAAAGAGAGTGCCCTGCAACCTATTAGAAGATGGAGGACTTTGGACATTTTGGATTGAGCTGAGAAATGAGTTGAGCCCATCTGGACTTCTAACCTCCAGATCCATGAGATAATAAATGGGTCACCTCTATCTCCTCCCTCCCCCTTCTCTTCTCTGCTTAACTCTGAATCTCTTTGGGTGTTCCAGGCTGTGGAGAACACATAGGGAACTAATCATTGGCTAGATTGGTCTCTCTCCTTCCCCCCCACCCCTTTCCCCCTGGTCACCTCTATCTCCTTCTTCCCTCTTCTCTTCTCTATGGAGCTCTGTGAACCTCTCTGAGTGTTCCAGACTGAGGAGAGCAAATAGGGAATTGATTACTGGCTAGATTGCTCTCTCCCCTTTTGATTCCCCCTTTTCTCCTCCTGGTCACCTCTATCTTCCTCCTCCCTCTTCTCTTCTCAATGTAACTCTGTGAACCTCTTTGGGTATCCCTCACTGTGGAGAATCTTTACACCATTAACCTAGATGTTTTATCATCGGTGCTATATGGATGGAGAAGTCTTGAAGCTACTGTAAGAATAAGACTGAAAGCCAGAGGCAGGAGGCTTAAATCCCAAACTTGAGAACACCAGAAAACTCCTGACTCCAGGGAACATTAATCGACAACAGCTCATCCAAAAGCCTCCATACCTACACTGAAATCAAGCTTCACCCAAGAGCCAACAAGTTTCAGAGCAAGACATACCAAGCTAACTCTCCAAAAACGCAGGAACATAAACTCTGAGCACAAAAATACAGGCGGCCAAAAGTCACACCAAACCCATAGACACCTCAAAACTCACTACTGGACACTTCATTGCACTCCAGAGAGAAGAGATCCAGCTCCACCCACCAGAACACTGATGCAAGCTTCCTTAACCAGGAAACCTCGACAAGCCACTTGTCCAACCCCACCCACATGGAGGAACCTCCATAATAAAGAGGAACCACAAACTTCCAGCATATAGAAAGGCCACCCCAAACACAGCAACCTAAACAAGATAATTAAAAAGGCAGATAAATATTCAGCGTGTAAAGGAACATGATAAAAGCCTACCAAACCAAACAAAAGAGGAGGAGATAGGGACTCTACCTGAAAAAGAATTGAGAATAATGACAGTAAAAATGATCCAAAATCTTGAAAACAAAATAGAGTTACAGATAAATAGTCTGGAGACAAGGATTGACAAGATGCAAGAAAAATTTAACAAGGACCTAGAAGAAATAAAAAAGAGTCAATCAATAATGAATAATGCAATAAATGAGATAAAAAACACTCTGGAGAGGAACCAACAGTAGAATAACTGAAGCAGAAGATAGGATAAGTGAGGTGGAAGATAGAATGGTGGAAATAAATGAAGCAGAGAGGAAAAAAGAAAAAAAGAATTAAAAGAAATGAGGACAACCTCAGAGACCTCTGGAACAATGTTAAACGCTCCAACATTCAAATCATAGGAGTCCCAGAAGAAGAAGACAAAAAGAAAGGCCATGAAAAAATACTTGAGGAGATAATAGTTGAAAACTTCCCTAAAGTGGTGAAGGAAATAGCCACCCAAGTCCAAGAAACCCAGAGAATCTCAAACAGGATAAACCCAAGGTAAAACACCCCAAGACACATATTAATCAAATTAACAAAGATCAAACACAAACAACAAATATTAAAAGCAGCAAAGGAAAAACAACAAATAACTCACAAGGGGATTCCCATAAGGATAACAGCTGATCTTTCAATAGAAATTCTTCAAGCCAGAAGGGAAAGGCAGGACATACTTAGTGATGAAACAGAAAAACCTACAACCCATATTACTGTATCCAGCAAGGATCTTATTCAAATATGAAGGAGAAATCAAAAGCTTTACAGAGACAAGCAAAAGCTCAGAGAATTCAGCACCACCAAACCAGCTCTTCAACAAACGCTAAAGGATCTTCTCTAGACAGGAAACACAGAAAGGGTTTATAAACTCAAACCCAAAACAACAAAGTAAATGGCAATGGGATTATACTTATCAATAATTACCTTAAATGTAAATGGGTTGAATGCCCCAACCAAAGGACAAAGACTGGCTGAATGGATACAAAAACAAGACCCCTATATATGCTGTCTACAAGAGACCCACCTCAAACCTAGGGATACATATAGACTGAAAGTGAAGGGCTGGAAAAAGATATTCCATGCAAATGGAGACCAAAAGAAAGCAGGAGTAGCAATACTCATATCAGATAAAATAGACTTTGAAATAAAGGCTGTGAAAAGAGACAAAGAAGGACACTACATAATGATCAAAGGATCAATCCAAGAAGAAGATATAACAATTATAAATATATATGCACCCAACATAGGAGCACTGCAATATGTAAGGCAAATGCTAACAAGTATGAAAGGGGAAATTAACAATAACACAATAATAGTGGGAGACTTTAATACCCCATTTACACCTATGGATAGATCAACTAAACAGAAAATTAGCAAGGAAACACAAACTTTAAATGACACAATGGACCAGTTAGACCTAATTGATATATATAGGACATTTCACCCTAAAACAATGAATTTCACCTATTTTCTCAAGTGCTCACATAACCTTCTCCAGGATAGATCACATCCTGGGCCATAAATATAACCTTGGTAAATTCAAAAATTTGAAATCATCTCAAGCATCGTTTCTGATCACAATGTGGTAAGATTAGATGTCAACTACAGGAAAAAAACTAGTAAAAATAAAAACGTATGGAGGCTAAACAACACTCTTCTGAATAACCAAAAAATTACAGAAGAAATAAAAAAAAAGAAAACAAAATATGCATAGAAATGAATGAAAATGAAAACACAACACCCCAAAACCTATGGGATACAGTAAAAGCAGTGCTAAGGGGAAGGTTCATAGCAATATAAGCCTACATCAGGAAACAGGAGAAAAATCAAATAAATAACCTAACTCTACACCTAAAGCAACTAGAAAAAGAAGAAATGAAGCACCCCAGGCTTAGTAGAAGGAAAGAAATTATAAAAGTTAGGGCAGAAATAACTGCAAAAGAAACAAAGGAGACCATAGCAAAAAATCAACAAAGCTAAAAGCTGGTTCTTTGAGAAGATAAATAAAATTGACAAACGATTAGCCACACTTATCAAGAAACAAATGGAGAAGAATCAAATCAACAAAATTAGAAATGAAAATGGAGAAATCACAACAGACAACACAGATATACAAAGGATCATGAGACTACTATCAGCATCTATATGCCAATAAAATGGACAGCTTGGAAGAAATGGACAGATTTTTAGAAAAGTACAACTTTCCAAAACTGAACCTGGAAGAAATGGAAAATTAACAGACCCATCACAAGTATAGAAATCAAAACTGTAATTAGAAATCTTCCAACAAACAAAAGCTCAGGACCAGATGGCTTCACAGCTGAATTCAACCAAAAATTTAGAGAAGAGCTAACACCTACCCAAACTGTTCCAGAAAATTGCAGAGGAAGGTAAACTTCCAAACTCATTCTATGAGGCCACCATCACCCTAATACCAAAACCAGACAAAGATGCCACAAAAAAAAGAAAACTACAGGCCAATATAACTGATGAACATAGATACAAAAATCCTTAACAAAATTCTAGCAAAGAGAATCCAACAACATATTAAAAAGATCATACATCATGACCAAGTGGGCTTTATCCCAGGGATGCAAGGATTCTTCAATATCTGCAAACCAATGTGATACACCACATTAAGAAATTGAAAGATAGAACCCATATGATTATCTCAATAGATGCAAAGAAAGCCTTTGACAAAATTCAACATCCATTTATGATAAAAAAAAAAAAAAAAAAACCTCCAGAAAGCAGGAATAGAAGGAACATACTGCTGCTGCTGCTAAGTCGCTTAAATTGTGTCTGACTCTGTGCGACCCCATAGATGGCAGCCCACCAGGCTCCCTCATCCCTGGGATTCTCCAGGCAAGAACACTGGAGTGGGTTGCCATTTCCTTCTCCAATGCATGAAAGAGAAAAGTGAAAGTGAAGACGCTCAGTCGTGTCCGACTCCTAGCGACCCCATGGACTGCAGCCCACCAGGCTCCTCCATCCATGGGATTTGCCAGGCAAGAGTACTGGAGTGGGTTGCCATTGCCTTCTTCCAGAAGGAACATACCTCAACATAATAAAAGCCATATACAATAAACCCACAGCAAACATTATCCTCAATGGTGAAAAATTGAAACCATTTGCCCTAAAGTCTAGAACAAGACAAGGATGCCCACTCTCACTACTACTATTCAACATAGTTTTGGAAGATTTAGCCATGCTTTTGAACTGTGGTGTTGGAGAAGACTCTTGAGAGTCCCTTGGACTGCAAGGAGATCCAACCAGTCCATTCTGATGGAGATCAGCCCTGGGATTTCTTTGGAAGGAATGATGCTAAAGCTGAAACTCTAGTACTTTGGCCACCTCATGCGAAGAGTTGACTCATTGGAAAAGACTCTGATGCGGGGAGGGATTGGGGGCAGGAGGAGAAAGGGACAACAGAGGATGAGATGGCTGGATGGCATCACTGACTTGATGGACGTGAGTCTGAGTGAACTCCGGGAGTTGGTGATGGACAGGGAGGCCTGGCGTGCTGTGATTCATGGGGTTACAAAGAGTCGGACACGACTGAGCGACTGAACTGAACTGAATCAGAGAAGAAAAGTAAATGAAAGGAACCAGATTGGAAAAGAAGAAGTAAAACTCTCCCTGTTTGCAGATGACATGATCTCTACATAGAAAACCCTAAAGACTCCACCAGAAAATTACTAGAGCTAATCAATTAATATAGTAAAGTTTCAGGATATAAAATTAACACACAGAAATCCCTTGCATTCCTACACACTAACAGTGAGAAAACAGAGAAATTAAGGAAACAATTCCATTCACCATTGCAATGAAAAGAATAAAATACTTAGGAATATATCTACCTAAAGAAACAAAAGACCTATTTATAGAAAACTATAAAACATTGACAAAAGAAATCAAAGATGACACAGATAGATGGAGAAATATATCATGTCCATGGATCAGAAGAATCAATATAGTGAAAATGAGTATACTATCCAAAGTATTCTATAGATTCAATGCAATCCCTGTTAAGCTACCAATGGTATTTTTCAGAGAACTAGAACAAATAATTTCACAATTTGTATGGAAATACAAAAAACCTCGAATAGCCAAAGCAATTTTGAGAAAGAAGAATGGAACTGGAGGAATCAACCTGCCTGACTTCAGGTTATGCTACAAGGCTACAGTCATCAAGACAGTATGGTATTGGAACAAAGACAGAAATATAGATCAATGGAACAAAATAGAAAGCCCAGAGATAATGGACACCTTATCTTTGACAAAGGAGGCAAAAATATACAATGGATTAAAGACAATCTCTTTAACAAGTGGTGCTGGGAAAACTGGTCAACCACTTGTAAAAGAATGAAACTAGAACACTTTCTAACACCATACACAAAAATAAACTCAAAATGGATTAAAGATCTAAATGTAAGACCAGAATCTAAAAAACTCCTAGAGGAAAACATAGGCAAAACACTCTGACATAAATCACAGCAGGATCCTCTATGACCCACCTCCCAGAGTAATGGAAATAAAAGCAAAAATAAATAAATGGGACCTAATTAAACTTAAAAGCTTTTACACAATGAAGGAAACTATAAGCAAGGTGAAAAGACAGCCTTCAGAATGGGAGAAAATAATAGCAGATGAAGCAACTGACAAAGAATTAATCTCAAAAATATACAAGCAACTCCTGCAGCTCAATTCCAGAAAAATAAATGACCCAATCAAAAAATGGGCCAAAGAAGTAAACAGATATTTCTCCAAAGAAAACATGCAGATGGCTAACAAACACATGAAAAGCTGCTCAACATCACTCATTATCAGAGAAACGCAAATCAAAACCACAATGAGGTACCATCTCACAGCACTCAGATGGTTGCTATCCAAAAGTCTACAAACAAGAAATGCTGGAGAGGGTGTGGAGAAAAAGGAACCCTTTTATACTGTTGGTGGAGATGCAAACTAGTACACTCACTATGGAGAACAGTGTGGAGATTCCTTAAAAAACTGGAAATAGAATTGCCATATGACCCAGCAATCCCACTGCTGGACATACACACCGAGGAAACCAGAATTGAAAGAGACAAATGTACTCCAGTGTTCATCGCAGCACTGCTTACAATAGCTAGGACATGGAAGCAACCTAGATGTCCATCGGCAGATGAATGGATAAGAAAGCTGTGGTACATATACACAATGGAATATTACTCAGCTATTAAAAAGAATGTATTTGAATCAATTCTAATGAGGTGGATGAAACTGGAGCCTATTATACAGAGTGAAGTAAGCCAGAAAGAAAAACACCAATACAGTATATTAACACATATATTTGGAATTTAGAAAGATGGTAATGATGACCCTATATGTGAGACAGCGAAAGAGACTCAGATGTAAAGAACAGACTTTTGGACTCTGTGGGAGAAGGCGAGGGTGGGATGATTTGAGAAAATAGCATTGAAACTTGTATATTATCATATGTGAAATAGATTGCCAATTCAGGTTCGATGCATGAGATAGGGTGCTCAGGGCTGCTGCAATGGGATGACCCTAAGGGATGGGATGGGGAGGGAGGCGGGAGGGAGATTCAGGATGGGGAACACATGTACACCCATGACTGACTCATGTGAATGCATGGCAAAAACCACCACAATATTGAAAAGCAATTACCTCCAATTAAACTAAATAAATAAATAAAAGAAAATTCTGACAAAGAAAGTCCTATAGCAGAATGTTCTTTCCTTCCATGAGTTTCTATTCCACTATGACATAAAGCACCAAATGTGCCCTTACTTTATGCTATACAAAGACCTGATGAGAAAAATGGACACGGGATCAAATGGGAATTTATTTTAGATTCATCATTAATAACCACGTGAAGGATGCTATGAAAGCCATGAACCTTTACAACTTCAGTGATGAGAATAACTGGTTAAGATGGCTGATCAAAGTCTACACCAAAGACAAGAACTTTGCTTCTACAGTCCATGTGCGTGCACTTCGATTTAACCCTATTTTATTGCTGGATAAATCTGTTCAATGCAGTACTGTCAGTCACAAAACCAACACAGATATCTTCATTGTTTAGATCTAATAGTCCAGATATAAATTTTTTTAAGAACTACAGAATTTTAGAGCTGGAAGGGATCTTTGAAATCTTAGTTCAATCCTCTTGTTACTTAGGTGCAGAAACTGAGGCACCCAAAGTTATAAACTTGCCCAGGACCACTCTGTCCTATCTGACCATTATAGCTTATGCCTTTGTCTCTAGCTGGAAAGCTGCATGTAAGACATTTCATAGTAATGATGCTGTAGACCATAAAAGTGGATTGTATCCAAGTGAGGACAAAGCCAAGTAACTTAGGAAAAGACATTCTCCATCTAAAATATAGTCTACATCTTCCTACCATTGTCCACTTAGTGCAAGCATCCATTAGTACTCAGGGAAACTACTGGAATCGCTTCTGAAGTGGAATGTCTACTTCCACTCTCTTCTGTGCAATCCATCTCTGGAGTGATCCTGCAGCCAAACCTATTTTTTAAAATCCTGAGTACAACTTTATTTTCCCCTCCCTAAAAGTCTCAGTAGTTCCTCTTGGCTCTAAAACTATAACACTTTATGACACCCAGCATGATCTAGCTCCTGTCTAACTGCACCTTTATTTTTCTTATCTTCTAATACTCTTCTCCTTGCACACTAGTCTCTACACTGACTTTGTTCTTTCTTTGAACACACTACGTTCCTTCATCCTTTAGAGCCTCTGTACTGGCTGTTCCTCCTCTCTGATTCACTATTCCCCTGATATTACCACAGTTCTTTTCTTCCTATCATTCAAATGTCCATCCCCAAGTGGACTTCCCCAACCTTCCAATCTGAAGTCACCACTGATCATTTAATTCTCTGCAGAGCACTGATCACTACCTGATATTATTTCCTTTAAATAACTTGTCTGTTGGTTTGTAATCTGGTTTCCTCCATTAGAACGAAAGCTTCAGGAGAATTAGGTTTTGGTCCTATTCATCAATATACCCCAGTCCTGAGAACAATTCTCATGGTCAGTTATTCTTGGGATGAACAATGTTTTGTCTCCATGTGCTAAAAAGGCTTTTAATGGTTTCAACCATTTCCTCAGAAGACAGAAATCCCTGCCCACCCACCTCACCCCCACTTCTGATTGTTCCCTGAGAGTTTTTAGAAAAGATATTGAAATGTGGTTTACCAACTGTAATCTTGCAAGAGTATTTTTTAAGAACAGTACAGTGCTGCAGTGGAGTAATAAAATCTCAATAAGGAACATAAGAATGCCATCAGCTACTACAGGCACCTTAGCCTAATAGGATGCTAATTGTGGTCACTATCTCTTAAATCTCAGTTCTAGTGAAGATTAAGGACAGTGATGAAGAAACGGTTTATAAGACACATAGCATTCCTCTCACCACTTTGGAAGTCAATTTTAAACATCTAATTAAGATCAAAGCGTTGAGATTTGAGGTTATTTGAACAAACAGGAAAATGTGATATAAGAAGAACTTTGAGAGGATCCAGGGACAATCTGAGACCTAGTAACCCACTTGAATGGTCTGCTGGGTTTACACCCACTGTTTATCCTGATGTGATCCTTGATTTTTGTTTGTTTTAAATTATTTTTGGCTGTGCTATGTGGCATGTGGCATCCTAGTTCCCCGATCAGGCACTGAACCCACCTGCACCCCCAACCACTGGAAGTGCACTGTCTTAACCACTGAACTGCCAAGGAAGTCCCTATCCTTAGCTTTTTGTTTCAGAGAGAGCCTTGTCACTTTTCTTAAAAAGAGCAGGGACTATCCAATGGGAAAAACTGGATGAACTACATCCTTAGGAATGAAAATAGCCTGCTTGGATCAGGTAGAAATGGTATAAGAAGGTACCATGACTCCAAGAACCATGTGAACATTATGGAAACTTTAACTTTCTTATATTGATAGACTCTGTCTATACAGTGATTAACAATAAAACCTTAAAAGCACATGGGCTGATAATTCAGTTGAGCCAGAAAAACTGGTAATCTAAGGAGATCTTTTCTCTTCCTCAGTTTCAGGGAACAAGAACCCAAAGAAATGCTGTATATAGCAAGTACAAAGAATAGAAATACAGAGTGAATCTCTGGAGAAGAAGTGGCTCAGAAGAGGCCTAGGAAGCTGTCCAGGGATTAACAAGTGACCTTAGAGGCTTAACTAATAAGAGGCCCTCAAGTTTTTCCAAAACAAGCAACTAAAAGGGGAATATTTAATTGAATTGTTCTGAACTTCTTAGTTTGAAAAAAAATTGGAATGTGATTATGAAAAAATTCTTTCTTATGAAATGTTTCTTTTGTATTTTTGGCAGTGTTGCTTCTGTCATGGTCAAAAGCCAGAAAAAAAGCATTGAATTACTTGAAGACTCTAGGTTCTCATAAAAAATTCAGTGTCAGTTTGATTCTACAAGCTGCAAAGAGTTGGCTCGTGCTATTGGTTTTAAGTAATGTTAGGTCAGCCTTAGCCTGCATCTGTCCAGGGAAATGCTCATAATGATAACAAGGAAGTTTTGGGCTGTTTCTGAAGATCTTAAAGGAAAGAGTAGGCAGACATCTGCTCATGATGCTTTAAGCATTCACGTCTACTTAGGATAGTCCGGACCCTTTCTATTATCCTTAAAGCTTGAAAGAAAATGAATGGTAGTTAAGGAGATTTCTTTAAAAACATCATGTCTGTGTGCTTTTCATATTTTATAATTCATTTAATTAAAAAATGTTTTCATTATGTTTGCTTTTGTGTATTTTTTTTAATTGGAGTACAGTTGATTTACCATTTTGTGTTAGTTTCAGGTGTACAGCAAAATGATTCAGTTATATATACATATATCACTATTTTTTCAGATTCTTTTCCCTTATAGGTTATTATAAAATATTGAATACAGTTCCCTGTGCTATACAGTAGGTCCTCATTGGTTATCTATTTTAAATATAGTAGTGTATATATGTTAACACCCAAACTCCTTATTTAACCCTCCCCATCTCCTTCTCCTTTGGTAACTATAAGTTTGTTTTCTATGTTATGTGTCTTTAAAATGATTATATATATATATATATGTATACATATATAACACACACATATATATATTACCACAATAAAAAGGATCATAAAGAAAACCAATGAGCTATAGTATATTTATACCAAAATTTTTTCATGCTGTAACTACAACAAACTGTCAATTTTTAAAAAATGTAATAAAAGTCACCACAGCTATTTGATCTTTTTAATTAATCAGCAGTTGAATGAGGGGTGTGTGTGTGTGCATGGTGAAGAAGACAATGCTATGGGTTATGTTATATGTCACTAGTATCTTAAATGGAAATAGAGAAATGAACTAGGCAAAATATTCTATTGAACAATTGCTTCTACTTCTAATTATCAGCCCTTCTAGTCACTTTTGTTCCTGGTCAGGCATTTATATAAAATACTGTTCACTCATTTTAGTCTTTCTCATCTCATTTGTCTTCTGGCCAGGGGTCACCTCTACTGCCCATCTCGCTTTTTTAAAAGGAAAAATTATTGAAGTATAGTTGATTTACAATGTGTTAATTTCAAGCATACAGCAAAGTGAACCAGTTATACATATATCCACTCTTTTTTTAGATTCTTTTCCCATATAGATTATTACAGAGTATTAAAGTAGAATTCTCTGTGCAATACAGTAGGTCCTTATTAGTTATCTTAAATATAGTCATGTGTATATGTTAATCCCCAAATCCTAATTTATTTTTCCACTTCTGTTTTGCCTTTGTTAACTATAAGTTTGCTTTCAACATCTATGACTTTATTTCTGCTTTGTAAATAAGCTCATTTGTACTATTTGGATAAAGAAGATGTGGTACATATACACAGTGAATATTACTTTACCATAAACAAGAATGAAATGATGCCATTTGCAGCAACATGGATGGACCTAGAGATTACCAAATTAAGTAAAGTAAGTCAGACGGAGAAAGACAAATATTGTGTGATATTGCTCATATGTGGATTCCACTGTACATTTTTGGGGGGCATCTCAGTATTGCCAGACTAAGACCTAACAGACTCTGGACCACATTCTCTGTAAGAGCAAGTTCTCTAATCTCAGTTGAACCCCCTCTGCTACAACAACGTGGTCTTCAAAAGTTTTCTATATCCTCAATTTGTGTCTTTCTCAATTTGTGTCTGTTTTTAAGAACAGAGTTTATGTCCTTTCCCTCTATCAAGATTCCTTCTCTTCTTGTCATCCAATGCTGGCTTTGGGACCTGTGGCATCAAGTCTACTCTTACCTGCAAATATCACCCAGCTTGCCCTCCAGATCAAACTCATCTCTCAAGGCTCTCTTATTTAAAAAACAAAACAAAAAAAAAAGCAACACATCCTCCCACCCTTCTGTGGCTCTACAAATGATGGAGTGTCTCTGTTAACACTTTATAGGAACAACAGACCTATAGATTCCATTTCTTTGTTAATATGCTTTATGTACTGCATCTTGATTCCATTCCTGATACACTAGAGTAACTGCTTCTGGCCTGGAGAATTCCATGGACAGAGGAGCCTGGGGTCACAAAGAATTGGACATGACTCATTGACTTTCACTTTCACTTTTCTCTCAAACCTCTCAGTGTTCACACTTTTGATAATGACATTCACCATTCTTCTAGAAGACCAGTACTCATTTTGCATTCAACAAATATTTACTGTATGCTTGATAAATATATAAGTTCTAGGCACTGGGGATGAAGGAGTGGATAAGGTAAATGACACTCTATTTATGCTTAAGGAATTCACATTCTAGAGTCAGGGAACAGAACATAAATAAAGACTCAAATAAGATAGGGACTTCCTTGGTGGTCCAGTGGTTAAAAGTCCATCAGCCAATGCAGGGGATATGGGTTTGATCCCTGGTTGGGGAACTAAGATCCCACATTCCTATGGGCAACTAAGCTCACACACCACAACTAGAGAAGCCCACACTGTGCAAAAAAGTAAAAAAAAAAAAAAAAAAGCTAAATATGATTGACTGACTATTGTGAGAGCTGGAGCCAAGCAATGGTACAACTATATTAGATAAAGTAGTCAAGGAAATCTCTTTGAAGAGGTGGCATTTGAGCTCAGATCACAATAAGGAAGATGCCCATCATGCAAACAACAACAAAAAAGAACATCTTTAAGAAAGTGATTCAGAAGCACTAGAGCTCTAAACATGCAAGTAAATCATTCCTTTACTCCCACTACAAGTCATCACTCTAACTAAATTACTTGGGAAGTCTTACAGAGTGACTTTAATTTTGACCTCTCATATCTATTTCCTCCTGTTTTCACCCTTCATTACTTCTCGCTCTCCACTTGTTTTCTGTTCCAGTGCATCCCTCACAACATTACAGAATTAAACTTCCCAAAGTGGAACTCAACAATATCCTACTCTCACTCCACAACCTCTGGTGACCCTCCATTAGTAACTGAAGGAAAATAAACTTGGAAGCTTAATATTCAAATCTCTTCATGGTGTAACTTCAAAATATCTTTCAATTCTTCTCTTCCATACTGCTAAGCACAATCCTATTTAAATTCGTGTTCAGAACACACCTTCAATATTCCTGTCTCCAAAGTTGCCTGTTATGTCTCCTCCACTTGGACTGGCTATCATCTCCTCCCACCTAGTCTGGGCCAATCACAGCCTTCCTAGGCTTCTCAGCCCTACGTCAAATCACCTCCTTCTGGAAGGCCCTTCAGATTTCTCTCTGCTTTTAACCCACAAGAACGTAATCCCTTTCTTTCTACATTTGTCAGCATCTGTCTTCTCTTGCTACATCCCTTACCATAACACAGATGTTTTAAGACAGCAACCACATGCTATTGATCTTCGTAGTAGTTCAGTGCCTCACATACAGTTGGTATTGAACAGTATTTGTTAAACGAATTAATTTATCAAATCTGAGTTTGATGAACTGATGTTTATTTCATGATTCCCAAGTGGTTTCTCTTTTCTCATTTCTCTTTTTGCTTTCAAGAGACCTAGATGTGAAGCCAGAAAGCAGAGAGGAAACACAGTTCTTATTTTTAAATAGTGTAGTTAGTTTCAATCTGGCCAAGTGATTAAAAGTTTGTCTTGAGGAACATTAAAAATAACTATTTTTTAATGTATATAATCCATATACCATGAAATAAATAACTCTTGGTAATATACTAATTAGTTGATATCTGCTCAGGATACATGAGACTGCTTAGCATTATTCAGGGCTTACAAAATACATTATCACAATCATAGAAGGTTAATGCTTACCACATTACTGCATGTTCTATATCGGATATTTCTTCCCTCACAGCTCCTGGGGGAAGGGAAAAAAAAACAACTCATTACCACCAACGAAAGGCCCCAGATTTCAATGGTTCTCTTAGAAAATCAATTTCCTCTTTAATACCAGTATAAGAGCCTCTGTTTTCTTTTGAGTATGCCCTTGTAGGAATTAACTATCAAATACTAAATAGAGCAGAAGAAGCTGAATATGCAAATTGACTTCTCCATTAGACTTGAAACTAAGTATTAATTTTGCTTCAAAAGTTCTCAAAATAAGTATAGCAAGTTCCCTAAATATGAACCTTCAAGTTGAACACGTGCAAAGATGTGAAGGTGAGTTCACACAGCCAATCATGTAAGTTAGCTCATGGGTCTGGTGCACATTGCCACCTGTGTGAATCCTTTACAAGTGGCTATGCTTTTGTGTACTTAACTGTAAGGTACTGTATAGAGTACAGTACCACAGTATCTTTATTTCAAGCCCAGGATGTCAGGAAGCATACAAACAGCAGAGATGTAGCTGGTCCTGCTAAGAAGCACCAGGAATTGGAGGCCCAGAGAAAGGATAAAGGAAAACAAGAGGAACAAGAAGTAACTGAAGAACCAGTGAGAGTCATGATGGGGTAAATGGCAAAGGGATTTTCTTCGTTTGAGGAGACACTGTTAGTCTTTTGAGGCACAGGACTGGAACACAGAATGATATACAAAGGTTGCAGCAGCCATTCAGAATGCAATCCAGTGCTACTGTGTCATCTATGATGAGAAAAAAAGAACTAGTGTCCAGACATCACTGGATTCTTCTTTCAAGAGGACAGATAGAACTGAATCCAGCAAAGAACCAGAACTTGTGCCAACAATGTCAGGCGTGACTGAAATTGCAGCTTTCCCTCCATCTCCTATTACTGATGAACCTTCAGCTCTCCTATCTCCCACCTCTTCTCCCTCCTCCAGTCAGTAACTCTCCTTGCCTGTTCAGTAGGCGCCAGGCCCTGTATGCTACCTGTTGTACTGTCCTATTGTACTTTTCAAGGTACTGCACTGTAAGATTAGAAGCTTTTTATTTCTTGTGTTTGTTTTTGTGTGTGTGTGTGTGTGTGTGTATTATGTATGTGAGAAGTATTATAAACCTATTATGGTACAGTACTGTATAGTCAATTGTGTTAGTTGGGCACTTAAGCTAACTTTGTTTGGCTTATGAACAAATTGGATTTATGAATGTGCTCTTGGAACAGAACTTACTTATATGTAGGGGACTTACTGTACTTATTTGTTGCTGTATTTCTTAAAATTACACATTTAAGGACACAAAAAGTCATAATTCTTAAAGCAATAGTTTCAGTGCTAAAGTACATGCTCATTGTAGAGGTTTTAGAAAAGAAAGATGACCTCAAAGAAAAAAATCCCATACTCCCATAGTTGTCTCATGTAAAGATAATTACTGTTATTTTGATATATTAATTTCTTTCCAGTTCAGAGGAAATAACAGCACTTCTACATTTTTATAGCCTGCTTTGTTTCCACTTAAATTTTTTGAAGGTATTTCTCACACTACTAAGTAACTTTAAAAACATCATTTTGAGAGCTACATACTATTCCATGGAATGGTGTAACCTGTGAAATCATTCTTTCGTTTCTTGTCATGTAAGCAATTTCCAACATAGAGGTTGATATATGATAGTGTGATAAATCATGTCCATGTATGTTTTATCCAAGTTTCTGCCTATGTCTTTAGAAAAGATAAGTTTCTAAAAGTGGAATTATGACACTACAAGCAATGAACTTTTATATGGCTCTTGATAAATATAGCCAAATTGTATTCCATAAATGCTGTACTACTACATACCCCCACCAGCAATACAAGGGAGTTTCCATTTTACTGAACTCTTGTGAACAGAAACAATCAATTTTTGATGAACCATTCAATGACGGCATAAGAACAGTAGTAATCTGCTCTTTTCAAAATAAGTCACATTTTAAAAAAAGTAAAATATAATATGAAATTCTGAGAGAATGCTTATACTAATAATAAATAAATATGGAATTCCAGGTACATTTCTGAGGTGTTTTTGTACATTAGAACCCTAGGAGACAGGGTACTAACATCAGATCCATTTTATGGATGAGATCATGGAAGCTTAGGGAGCTTAAGTAACTTGCCCAAATCACACAACTAGTAAGTAGTAGAGCTGAGATTTGAAACTGAGCCATTCAGAGCTTACACACATAACTGTGATGCTTCACTGTCCCAATTTACTTGTTTGTTCAGCACACATCTACTGAACTTCTATTATGAGTTCAACAGAACTCAATGCATTTACTTCTGGGAATATAAAGAAGAATGAGTATGACCTAGTCTTCACTGTTAAGAAAATTATTCATACAATTCTGACTTGGTGTAAGAAATGCTAGATAGTATTTGTGTTAGGTCTTCAGAACACTATCAGAAAGAAAATGCCATTTGAAAATATGATTGCTGTTGTTCAGTTGCTCAGTTGTGTCGACTCTTTGCAAATCCATGGACTGCAGCACGCCAGGTTTCCCTGTCCTTCACCATCTCCCAGAGTCTGCTCAAATTCATGTCCATTGAGTCACTGATGCCATCCAACCATCTCATTCTGTGTAGTCCCCTTCTCCTCCTGCATTCTGTCTTTCCCAGCATCATGGTCTTTTCCAGTGAGTCAGCTCTTTGCAACAGGGGACCAAAAGTATTGGAGCTTCAACTTCAGCATCAGTCCTTCCAATGAATATTCAAGGTTGATTTCCTTTAGGATTGACTGGTTTGATCTCCTTGCTGCCCAAGGAATTCACAAGAGTCTTCTTCAGCACCATAGTTTGAAAGCATCAACTCTTTGGTACTCAGCCTTTGGGTAAAATACAATTACCCAAAGGCTATCTTAGAGAGATAGAAAAGTCCTAGGCTTGAAGACTTGACTATAACCAGACTGACTATATTAATATGCACTCAACAACAGAATGGGACCAAGGAAAGACAAGGCTGGCCAGAATCATAGAAAAAAGGAGAATGGAAGAAATACTAGGTTGTCAGTGCCCTGCCCAACAATGGCCCAGGCTAATGTCCAATGATCCTCCTGATCCCCTTAGCTAGGTAGTTGCCATCACAGTACAGATGCCTCATACCAACCTACCTGCTGCCAGTGAGCTTTTTGCTTATTCCAGAAATATCCCTCATTATAATACTATGTTGATCAAGCCATTTGCCAAGAGCAGTCTTTTTTTATATGACTGCTAAGAGGCAGAGGGGCTGGTTATGCTGCGATGGGTATGGTTCATGTTATGGACATGTAAGTAAATAAATAATTTTCATTGTAAGTGAATAAATTAGCATTTTAATTAAATATTAATCTCACAGGCCAAGTCACTGTGAGTCTGCCTCCAAGAGAGGGATCTGTTCTTTATGTGATTGCTAAAAATATATCAGGTTTCTGAGTTTAAAAAGATGAGAGCTAGGCTCCAGCTTATGATAAATTTTACATGGTAATTAATTCTGTGACCTGGAGATCTTTGGTAGCATGCCATGTAGACATCAGTGTTGGCTGAATATGGTATGTTTTTTGATTTTGAAATTCCTGGAGCATATATGACATAGTGTAGTGGTCAAAAGTAACCACTTTGAAAGCAGAGTCTTCTTTCTGAAATCCTGCCCCTTATTCCTTAGTTTCTATACCTCAGTTCTGTCATCTGTAAAATGGAATAGTAATACTTATCTCCTGGGATTATTTTGAGGAGTAACCAAGTTAATATTTGTGAAGCAGTTCAAACAGTGCTTCACATACAGAAGCATTATGTAGACATTTAACAAAGTAATTGTGTAAAAGATGTAAAAATATAATAGATATTAAAAGAGATGAAGGATACGTGGAGAAGAAACCAAAGGCAAAAATTCAGAGGAATGAAAAGATATGGTGTGTTTCTACATTTTCAAGCAGTTATGGAGTTTTGGGTGTATACAGGGAATTGCAGGAGATAAAAATGCCTTCTAGCCATGAATTTTGCAGTAGGTAAAGGGGACCCATTGAGGCAGTTAAAACAAAGGCGATCCAATGATGATTTCTTGCTTGTGAACTCTGGCATTAATCATGAAGACTTTAAAATGCTATGTTTTTCACCCTCCTTTTATTTTCCTAACCTCATTTCCCTGAAAGGTTAATGGAAACACTTCTGAACTAGGAGTTTGATGATGTGAGTCATAGATTTTGCTCTTTCCCTTGCATAAGTGTCTCAGCACCTCAGATTTTGCTTCCTCATCTGTCAGCTGGATATCACTGGATCTGGAAATGGCCCTGCCTAAAGTTGTGATGCTTTTGAACTGTGGTGTTGGAGAAGACTCTTGAGATTCCCTTGGACTGCAAGGAGATCCAACCAGTACATCTTAAAGGGGAAAATCAGTCCTAAATATTCATTGGAAGGACTGATATTGAAGCTGAAACTTCAATGCTTTGGCCACCTGATGGGAAGAACTGACTCATTTGAAAAGACCCTGATGCTGGGAAAGATTGAAGGCAAGAGGAGAAGGGGACAACAGAGGATGAGATGGTTGGACGGCATCATTGACTTGATGGACATGAGTTTGAGCAAGCTCCAGGAGCTGGTGATGGACAGGGAAGTCCAGTGTGCTGCAGTCCATGGGGTCACAGAGTCAGATACGACTGAGCGGCCAAACTGACTGAAAGCTGTGATCACTGAGATAACTCACACAAGCTGTAGTCAAACACCAAGGGGTTATTATAGAGGTAATGCTTACAAAAATAAAACAAAACCCCACCAAAAAGCAGAAAAATACCCACTTCAATACTTTAAATCAGCCTTTTCCTAGATATTTTAAAGTATGAATACTTACTCATGTTTCAAAAGCATCCTTGAGACAGAACGAGAGATTATCATGCTAAGTGAAGTAAATCAGATAAAGACAAATATATGACATCACTTACATGTGAAATCTAAAAATTACAAAACATAACGTACTCACAAACACAAAAAACAAACTTATGAGCATCAAAGGGGAAAGGCAGGGGGAAGGTAAATTAGGAATATGGGATTAATAGATATACACTACTATATATAAAATAAACAACAAGGATTTACTGTATAGCGCAGGGAACTATATTCAGTATCTAGTAATAACCTATAATGGAAAATAATCTGAAAGGCATCTATATCTACACCTCTCTCTCTCTCTCTCTTTCTCTCTCTCTCTCTCTCTCTCTCTATATATATATATATATATATATCTGAATGCCTTGGTGTACACTTAAACTAACACAATATTGTAAATCAACTATAGTTCAATAATTTTTTTAAAAAGCATCCTTGGATAATAGGAGATACAAGTATACAATGTAAAAGACTGAATTAAATGCTTTTCATTTAGCAAATGCAAAACAAAAACAAACACAGCAAATAAAACACTTAACATTATTTCTAAAGAACATCCTGCAATTATCTAACACCTAATAATGATTTGCAAATAATTTAATTCTGCTGCTAAATTAAGTCTTCATTTTACTGTATTGTATTACTTTTTGAGTGAGAGATTATTTGAGTGAAATATGGTATTAAACCCTGGAGAAGAAAATGGCAACCCACTCCATTATTTTTGCCTGGGAAATCCCACGGACAGAGGAGCCTGGTGGGCTACACGTTATTGGGTAGCAAAGAGTCAGACAACTGAGAGACTAAACAACAATGATATTGAAGCAGTAATATTTGAGTTTGGAAAAGTCTTTATTATTAAAAGACATTACCTAATTGTGGACAATAATATTAATACTAACCTCTACTATATGTATATTGAGTACTATAGATATCTGGTTCAGTATTAGGTATTCTGTGCACATTATCTCTACCTCTTCCATCAACTGGAAGGTTTTATCACTCCTACTTAATAGGTGAGAAAAGTGAGGCTGAGAAAGGCTAGGAGGCTGAAAACCATATATAAAAAAAGAGAGAACTAGGGATTGGAACTCAGGTTTGCCTAAATAAAGTATATAAAACAATAATAATACAAAAGGAACAAGACATACTTAAGATGTGTAAAATACTAACAGTAGATCAAATCTGGGAGGCTGAGCTGAGGAGTTCACTGCATCTTATTTTCCACATCAATGTATACCACCTGCTTCTCAATTCTGAGAAATCCAGTGAGTAAATGACATCTAGATCCACTCTGTAAATTTGCAACATCTCTAAGAGAACCACACTCCTCAGTAAAATGTAGTGTGAAAGAACTTCAGTGAAAAAAACTTGCAGTTTTTAAAAGTTCAAGTTTAATAAATTTGAATACAAAATTTACTTAAGTAACAAAGTGACTATTTCACCACAAGGATTTTAATTTTTGCCAAGCATGAATTTCTTCATCCAAGGCATTTATCTGGGCACAAAAGCCTCATGTGAGAATTATGCAGTAAAAAATATTTTCTTCCCTTTTAAAACTTCTTTAAAAAATAGTCTGTTAATATAAAACAGCTGAATTATTTTCTTCACATTTTAACAAAATAAAATTCACCTCTGGAAAGGAAAACAAGCATTAGAACTTTCAGTCCAAAATGGTTTCCGAGGAAAGTTATAGGCCATTAATAACAAATGAGTTAAGTAAATTCGCCTGCTTAATGCAAACTATGAGAGTTACAGGACTGTATTTAGTGAGTTAAGTATTGGACCAATTAATGAATCAGAAACCTTCAAGTATAAAAGAACAAAATATAAAAAAATATATTTTGAAACCAAATTTGAACAGAGAGTTCCTTATTGATATCAGCACTTCACTCCTAACCAGTCATTTATTAATTTCGACTTAAGTTCCTTTTCTCAGTTACAAGCTATTGTTTGTGAATTACTCAAACTTTAATTCACTTATAATGAGATTAGTATAGGCTTGAAGAATACTTTATTGGTCTCCAATTAACACATAACAAACCATCCAAACTCCTCCAATACCTAAAATCCTGATGTTATCCTAGTTTCAATTACCATAATTTAACAATCTTGGAAGAGATGACTTGCCATAGAAAATTAAAAAGCTCCCTTTCTAGGCTTTAGCCATCTATTGGCTTTTTTTGTCCCTGCTTACTTTGAAAGAGGAAGGTATATTTGATTTATCTCTCATTAAGAATTTTAAAAATCTGATAAAATACATCGATTTAAATTACAAATTCTTCTCATCTCTTCTCTAAGATTCTTCTGGTGAAATAATCAGACTCATCCTTGGTGTTAGTGTATCATTTCAAGAAAATCTGGTAATTATGTACTTTCAATACCAGAGTTCTTAAGGACAATAACACTTATATTAGGCTCATGAAGCTTTGCCTTTGATTACTTAAAACCAAAGAGTGCTGTTAAGTAAGAACAGGTTACTGAATTTCTCTGAGTACCTCCTGCCTTTCAAATATGGACTCATGGGCAATGAATTTTGAAATAAGAGCGTTCATCTGCTTATCTCTCTCTCTTTTTTAATCATCCAAAAGGAAACTATGTGCTCTTTACAAGAGAACAGGCCTGAAACCATATCAGCAACTCACGCCAGGAAGACTGTGTCCTTTAGACTATGGGTCCGAAAACGACCGTGATTTGGACAAGACCAACAGTTTGAGAGCCCCAGCCAGGGCTTCATGGAGTGCTAGAGCACTGCTTTCCTCCTTCACTTCAAGTGAAACTTTCAGTGTTCACGGGAGCCAGAGAGCAGGAGGGGGTCCCCTAGGAGCCAGTTAAAATACTTCTCCATTTCTGGGGCTTTTTACGAAGACCTCAAGAGGAATAACAAACTCTGAGAACACCCAAGAGGACCAAGTGCAAATGCACTGTTGGGCTGCTTTTCACGTTCCATAGACACATTATCATAAGAGTTTCCTTTGGGAATTGACACTTGATACCAATGAACTTGACCATTAAAAAAGAAGTTATATGAACCTGCAGACACTGTGTGTAATGCTATCCTCAGATGCTCACTATCCTAATCCATGGGTCAAGCTGGATGCAGAAAACCTAGGCACTAGAACTGGAGGTGCATGCACCGCAGATGGTTAGCAGTGGTCTTGCTTTGCACGAGGGAGAAAAGGAGTTAGAAGACATGTCATTCCTGTGACTCTCCTAAGTCTCAAGTTCTCATTTTCCCCTTAGATCTCTCTGTCTCACTCTTGTGCTTAAAAAAGTCATTCTTTAATGTTCTGTGTTTTATTCTATGTTTAAAACAGAATATCTTTCATGAGAATCAAAATGAGCCTTGTTTATGTAGAAACTTGTGTGACACTTGGTCCAAATAGGAGTCAATTCAACACTGTCCTTTCTTCAAAAAGTATATATATAAAAACAGAGAGTAGAATCCTACCAGGATCCTGGAGGTGGAGAAGTTGGAGAGATGTCTTTTAAGGGAATGAACTTGCAACTAGTAGATAAATGAGTCCTGGAGATCTAAAGAACAGCTTAGTGATTATAGACAAGACTGCATTATAAACTTCAGAACTGCTGACAGGCTAGATCTTAATTGTTTCCACTATAAAAAAGCAACAATAATTTATGTGACATGAGAGAAAACATTAACAGTCATACTGCAATGTATATATGGATTAAATCAACTTGTATGCCTTAAACTTGTATAACATTTTATGTCAATTATATCTCAATAAAAAGTGTCTATAGATGACTATGTTTATATTGTATATTAATGATGTACTATGTCCCTAAATAATAGAAATGTTCTAGTATGCATCTTTCAGTCAGTTCAGTTCAGTTCAATCGCTCAGTTGTGTCCAACTCTTTATTTTTTTTTAATTTTTTTTGTGTCCAACTCTTTGCGACCCCATGAATTGCAGCACGCCAGGCCTCCCTGTCCTTCACCATTCCCAGAGTTCACTCAGACTCACGCCATCGAGTCAGTGATGCCATCCAGCCATCTCATCCTCTGTCGTCCCCTTCTCCTCCTGCCCCCAATCCCTCCCAGCATCAGAGTCTTTTCCAATGAGTCAGCTCTTCGCATGAGGTGCCCAAAGTACTGGAGTTTCAGCTTTAGCATCATTCCTTCCAAAGAAATCCCAGGGCTGATCTCCTTCAGAATAGACTGGTTGGATCTCCTTGAAGTCCAAGGGACTCTCAAGAGTCTTCTCCAACACCACAGTTCAAAAGCATCAATTCTTCGGTGCTCAGCTTTCTTCACAGTCCAACTCTCACATCCATACATGACCACTGGAAAAACCATAACCTTGACTAGACAGACCTTTGTTGGCAAAGTAATGTCTCTGCTTTTCAATATGCTATCTAGGTTGGTTCATAGCTTTTCTTCCAAGGATTGTTTATCAATACTAATAGAAGTATTTTTAACAAACATTAATGAATGTTTACTGACTTTGAATATGAATCTTCTTCTATGCACCCAATCCCCTCAGCCATGTGCTCCCAGACAACCACCTATGTCTAATAATAACAAATTCACTTACAAGAGTATCCATAACAAATAATGTTTAATCTGGTAACATTTGCCTATGAAATGCTGATCTTAACTATAAAAAAATGTCTTTGACCTTCCTCATAGCAAACTTCAGTTGTTTTTTTTTTTTTTTCCCTCCCATTTGAGGTTAAAGCTCCTTCATCAGACAAAGCCACCAAAATTCTAGGAGTAATGTATTCTCAACACACACACAGCCTCCTGTGGAAAAGGGCCTTTGAAACAAGGAGACAGAGGTCTTTGGTGCTGTGAGACATACCAGTGCAAACATAAAAAACATCTCCCCTATTAAGCACTCAGTTGGAACGTCCCGGAATCTTGCGGAGGATGTCATTGCTTTGCACTGCCTCCTGCATGTGATATATCACGTAGCTCAAACAGATCAGTGCTAAGGGAGAGATTTTTTTTTTTTTTTCTGGCTAGCTAGATATGCAAGCCAAACTATTATGACAACTTGATAAATGCAGCTTTTGAAAATGCTTTCTGGTGTAATAATACAACAAACAACAAGGAGGCATGCAGCCAGGCATCATCCATCAGGTGAGCTAGCTGGGAACAGACATGGCCCTGGTGTCATACCAGCTCTTCTCCATCTGCCAGGAACTCTGACGCGGCCTAAAGAACCGAAACAAGAGTGCACCCCAAAGCTGCATTTTGAAAACAATTTTAAACTGAAGAGGGGGTAATGAAATTTCACCCTGAAAAACAGTGCCATAAATTGAGTCCTCGATGTGAAAGTGTTTCTTTGGCATAGGTAATGTATTTTTGTAACCTTAGTTTTACAATTCAACACTTCTGCTCTATGCTAATCTTTCATTATAAAAACATTCTGAAGGCTGTGCCAGCTTGGAAACTCTGATTTATGTATACAGAGACAGTTACTATAACTTCATGTGCAGATTGAATTCAATATAAATGGAAACCATGCAGGTTTAGGGAAAACAGTCTAAGATGACATCTCTGGGTATTTGCTCTTCTCTTGACCCTAGGGAACTAAGGAAAGTGTCTTTATACTTTTACAGATTCTTGAGCAGCAGCTCAGAGTCTGCAAAGCTGCTCAATTAAAAGTTAGACCCAAGAGGATATTATAGACTGAATTTTGGAGTTTGTCCTGTGAGTTTTCAATTGGTTTATTCGCTATTATGAGTGTTTGGTATGTTCTAAATTATGACTAGAAAAACAAGTGCCAACTTTTTTCCCCAAACAAGTATGATTTTACATATCTCTGCCTTGTCTTCAAAGGCAGACATGCTACAACAAAGCATCAAGTTCTCACAAATATGGGCTAGGGTTATGAAAGTGAGGCGTGTGCTCATGTAATCAAAAGAGAAGAACGCGAGAACAATGGCACTGGAAAGCACAGTGCTCATGCCCAGCTTCTAATGGAACCAGAAACTGTTCCAAGTAGACTGCTCAGATAATCTAATGAGACAATATACAACACACCATCTCAAAGTGAAGATGAGCCCCTGGGCAAGATGCTCAGGTTCACACTGGTAGAATGCTTTCTGATTCACAGTCACTTCACACATTTATTGAGCATTCAATGGGAACCAGTACTAAGCCAGGCATTGTGAAAGGTACAACAGTGAGCACTCCCCTGACCCTTCTCAAAGCTATAATTAAGTTGTAAAGAAGTCCGTGAGTCAGTACAATGTAGGATCAACAATTAATGGGCATGGTCGGAGAACTAAATATGGAGAAACTGGACAGAGGGACCAATTGATGAGAGACAGAAGTAACTTATGAAGGTGATGTCTTAGGAGGGGTGTCATTATGGGCCATTTGAGTCCCAAGAGGGTGACGGGAGAAGGGAGAATTCAAGAAACAGCCTTGGCCTGTGAGCCACAACTACTGAGCCCACGTGCCACAGCTACTGAAGTCCGTGCTCTAGAGCCTGTGCTCCACAATAACAGAAGCCACCACAATGAGAAGACCCGCACCAACACTAGAGAGAAGCCCTCATTCACTGCAACTCACTGCAAGAGAAAGCCCTTGCACAGCAGTGAAGACCCAGCACAGCCAAAAAGTATTTAATCAATTAATTAAAGAAAATAAACAGCATTCCCTCCCTACTCCAGCTTCTCAAAGTATGGCAGTAGGTTTCTGGCCCCCTGAGTCAATTCAGTCAATTCAGTCAGTCTTGACTGAGAACCTACTGTGTGCAAAACAGGAAGCTATAAAGGAAAGCCAAGATAAAACCTGTGCCCACGGTGCCGATAGTTTAGTGGAGGACAGGGTCCTATAAATAGCTATAACACAAGTCAAGCTATGTAAAAGTCACTAAAAATGGTGAAAACAATGCCTTAGAAATACAGCAAAGTGAGACTGGGGGGGCCACTGGTGGAAGTAACTTTAAACAACTGAGGGTTTGTGGGCAGGGGCAGCGGGAGGCATTGTAAGAAGAGGGCTCATCAGGAGAAGGGGCACAGAGTTGGTAGCGTGGCCCCCAGTTGAAAGGATCAGGACACAGACCTGCAGCCACCCAGGATGTGTGTCACTTTCAGAAAACGATTTTTTTTTAAGTGTATTTTTGCCTATTTGTTTTTCTGCTTTGTAGTTTATTTGTGTGATCTCTGAGCCCCAGCGGCCAGCGAAGCATGTTAGCACTCCACAAGCTTTTACTGAAAAATGGAATGAAGGAGGGAGGGAGGAAAGGAAGAGAGAAAAGAGGCAAGAGAGGAGAGAGGGAAGAAAGGTAGGAACAGAGGAAAGAAGGAAGGAGAGAGGAAGGAAGGAAGGTGAGGGATGAAGGTGCAGAACAGAAGAAAATGCTATACGGATAATTTCAGGTCACAGAGGAATTTTGGCCTCATGTTTGATCTAATTTTTGACCCTGAAACCCAATTAAAATCTTTCTAAAATAAATCAAAGATGAAAAGTTTAAAATGAAATTAAATAGCTAGTAAAGGAAAGAAACTTTGGCTCTTTTCTACAGGCATGTTTACTTTCACATATTTACTCAAAGTTGTATTTGTCTCTGCAATGCATTTGTCCCCTTGGAGAGAGGGCAAGGGGTGGGGGCCAAGGAACTGCTGCCTTTGGCTTGAGATCCACCAGCAGGAAGGACATGCACTTTATAATACATACACACATGCCATAAGGTTTGCAAATGATCTTACACTTGCTCAGTAGCCAAAAGAGGCAAAGAATGAGAATAAAAACAAATGTGTTTTAGCAACATCAAGTCCAACTTTTCCATCTTCCCCATGAGGAAAATGTATATTATGAAACTCTAGGACTCTCACAACCTCACCCCATACAACCCTGGAGCTGGGAATTTATGAATTATTTTGGCTAGAGACAAAAGTTCTTCAATCCGCCCATATCACCCAGATGTCTGATGCAAAATGAGAGCCTGGAGAATCACAACATTTTTCTTTAAAACTATTCATATTCAGAGCAGTTTTTACTCCTCTTCGTGTCTTACAGCAAAACGGGTCCCGTGTTTGACATGGAGTTGAAAGGCACCTTAGACATTCTTTCAATATAAATATGTATTGAACACCTAATCTGTTCCAAGCACTGTCCACATGACATCATAGCGTGTGTGTGCTATGTCGCTTCAGTCATGTCTGACTCTGTGCAACCCCATGGACTGTAGCCTGCCAGGCTCCTCTGTCCATGAGATTCTCTAGGCAAGAATACTTGAGTGGGTTGCTGTACCCTCCTCTAGGGATCTTTCTGACCCAGGTCTCTTGGATCTACCTGCATTGGCAGGTTCTTTAGCACCAGTGTCACCTGGGAAACTCAAGACATCATAGATGAGCCACTAAATCCCACATCCAATGTCATACAGCTAGAAAAAAGTAGGGCCAGAGTCACAATTAGCAGTTTCATAAGAGAATAAAAAGGATAATTCACAAAATAGGATAAAGTTTCTAACAGAGACAATGAAATACATTGTTTTGTTTTTTTAAGATCCAGGTTCCCAAATAGTTGACTGCTTCCCATAGGAAGGGATCTCTTATCTTGACTAGTCAGTCCCACACCAAAGGCAAAGGTAGAGGCCGGCCCTTAAGCTATTTGAGCTTGGCATATGTGGTTACGGGCTTTGGCTGATGATCACACATGAATATGATGCTATTTATTGTTCTATACTTAGTTTTTCTGTCTCGAGGTAAATAATTCATTCCCAAGTGTATGTAACTCTGATATCTCTCTTTGTTTTTCTTTTGCTCTTAATACCTGGTGTCTCTTTTTTCTTTAAATCTCTCTCACAAACACATAAACACACACACACACACACACACACACACACACACACATCCTTTCTTTCCTCTACTCCGCATCCTCCACACTCAGTGGTTGAAATGGAGCAAAACAGGTAAACTCCCCTTTTCTGTTGTACAAACTGGGCTCAAACAGAGGAAACAGAATGAAAGAAGTCTTTGGTGGGGGACAGGGATAATGACAGATACTGAATTGAAGATGGAAAGTTAAACTCTATGGTTGAGAAATTTAATGAGCCTATATGCAGGGCAGGAATAGAGACAAACATGTAGTAAACAAACCTGCGGACATGGGTGGGGGAAGGAGAGGGTGGGACTAATTGAGAGAATAGCCATGACATATATACACTGCCATGTATAAAATAGACAGCTAGTGGGAAGCAGATGTATTAACACAGGGAGCTCAGCTCAGTGCTCTGTGGCTAGAGGGTGAGATGTGGTTGGGTGGGAGGCAGACACGAGATGGAGGGGAGATATGTATACTTAGAGCTGATTCATGTTGTTGGACAGCAGAACCTAATACAACATTGCAAAGCAATTATACTCCAATTAAAAATAAATTTTAAAAATTTGCTGAAAGAAATTTTAATGGAATTGATTTTGGAAAGTTGATCCCAAGAGAATTTGCATAAATCACGCCAGTTACTGGGCATTAACTTAGTTATTCACTAATAACCTGGAGGCTTACAGAGTCATATCCATAGGCTTAATAATGGAATGGAAAAATTTTTGAGAAAATACTAAGTCCATTCAACCACTCTGGGCAAGGCTGATATTGAGTGGGTGGTGGTTTTAGTTGCTAAGTAGTGTCCGATTCTTTTGCAGCCATACCAGGCTGCTCTGTCCATGGGTTTTACCCAGGCAAGAATACTGGAGTGGGTTGCCATTTCCTTCTCCAGGGGATCTTCCTAACCTAATTGAACTCGTGTCTCCTGCACTGCAGGCAGATTCTCTACCGCTAAACCACCACGGAAGCTCTCTTGATTTTGAATAATACCAGACAATTGGAGAACTACTCAGAAAGGTTATCACCATGGCTCACAGGAGTACAGTGGCAAACCATTACTTTTATATCCTGACACGCTGCTGTCTATGACTTTTCTTCCCACGTTGCAGATTAAGTCATTTCATAAAAACCTGACTGAGAAATGTTAAACATAAATAAATCTCTTTACCAGAAAATATATTCTTTTTTTCATTACTCCAGCCTCTAAATTCTTAGATTGCTGGAGACAAATTCATCGTTTCACTATCATGCCATCCAGTAGAGCAACAGTTCTAAAGTTCTAACAGTGGACACATTAAAGTTATTAGAAGAGCTTTTACAAAATTACTGATAGTAGGGCTCCAACCCCAGAGATTCCACTTTAATTGGTCTTTGGTGGAGCCCTGATATTTGTATCATTTATAAAGATTTCCAAGTGACTCTACAGTACAGCTGGGTTAAGAAGCACTGCTACAGATTACTGTCACTTAGTTGTTAAGTGGTGTCTGACTTTTACTGATTTCATGGACTGTGGCCTGCCAGGCTCCTTCATCCATGGGATTTCCCAGGCTAGAATACTGGAGTGGATTGCCATTTCCTTCTCTATGAGATCTTCCTGATCCAGGAATCGAACCCATGTTTTCTGCATTGGCAGGCAGATTCTTTACCACTGAGCCACCCAGGAAGCCCACAGAGTATTATCTATTTACAGAACTGGGAGAAATTCTCTTAGTTCTTAAAATACATTGCAACTATAATCAGTAGAAACTCAATATTATGATAAATTCTCAATAGCAAATGCCTGTTCCTTGAACTTTATATCCTAAGTTATACCTAGGAACTTGTCTAATACATATGTTCAACAAATATTAACTGAATGCATAAAAAATGAGATTCAGTCTTAAAGGTCATATGTTTCTAAGAATTTATTCATTTTTTCTAAGTTTTCCTATTTTTTGGCACATAATGGTTCATAACAGTCCCTATCAGCCTTTTAATTTCTGAAGCATACATCATAATGTTTCCTCTTTCATTTCTGATTTTATTTATTTGCATCTTCTTTCTTTTTTTCCCCTCAGGCTAGCTAAGGGTTTGTCAATTTCATCTTTTCAAAAACCAAATTCTCGGTTTGGTTGATCTTTTCTATTGCTTTTCTACACTCTATTTGATTTACTTTTGCCCTAGTTCTTATTATTTCTTTCCTCTGCTACAATGTGGGCTTAGTTTGTTCTCCTTTTTCTAGTTCAGACCAATAGCAAACAAAAGTGTTGAAGGAGTAGTCTAAAACCTCATGACAAAGAAAAGTCCAGGACCAGGTGGTTTCACAGGTGAATTCTAAAAACATTTTACAAATAATTAATGCAGTTTTTCTTAAATTCTTCCAAAAAAAACAAGAGGGAATACTATCAAACTCAAAACCTGAACAAGAAAAACAAAGCTGGAGGAATCACACTTCCTGGTTTCAAACTATATTACAAAGTTATAGTAATTAATACAGTATGGAACTGGAACAAACACAGGCATATAGACCAATGGAACAGAATAAAGAGTCTGGAAACATACCTGTGCCTATACAGTCAACTAATCTTTGACAAGGTGCCAAGAACACAATGGGGAATAGGTAGTCTCTTTAATAAATGGTATTAGGAAAACTGGATAGCCATTTGCAAAAGAATGAAATTCTACCCTTATCTCATACCAAGTAATAAAAATTAACTCAAAATAGATGAAAGACTTAAACATGTCTTTGTTAAACTATAAAACTGCTGGAAGAAAACACAGAGAATAAAGCTTCTTGACACTGATATTAGCAACAATTCATTGATCATAACAGCAAATGCACAGGCAACTAAGGCAAACATTGACAAGTGAAGTTGCATCAAACTAAAGAGCTTCTATACAACAAAGGAAACAATCAACAGAGTGAAAACTCAACCTACCTAGTGGAGGAAAATATTTGCAAACCATATGTCTGATAAGGGGTTAATATCCAAAATATATTTAAAAACTCATATAACTCAAGAATTAAAAAAAAAATTTTTAAAGTGGTCAAAAAACCTGAATAGACCTTTCTCAAAAATAACAACAACAACAAAACAACAAAAAACAGACATACAAGTGGACAAAAGATGCATGAAAATATGTTCATCACCACTATCAGAGAAATGCAAATCAAAACCACAAGGGGACATCATTCACATCTGTTAGAATGGTTATCATCAAAAAGATAAGTGGGAGAAGACGTAGAGAAAAGGGAGCCTTTATGAATTGTTGATGGAAATGTAGATTGGTGAAGGCATTATGAAAAACAGTATGAGGATTCCTTGTAAAATTAAAAACAACGACCATATGACCCAGCAATTTCACTACGGGGTATAAATCCAAAGGAAATGAAATCTGAATCTTGAATAGGCATATACTCATGTCCATTGTAGCATTATTCATAATATAGTTAAGATATGAACACAACTCAGAAGTCCCTAGATTAATGAATAGATAAAGAAAATGTGGTATGTACATACAATGGAATATTATTTAGTCTTAACAATAATGGGGATCCTGCCATTTGTGACAGCATAGGTGAACCTGAAGGACATCATGCTGACTGAAATGAGCCAGACACAGAAAGACAAACGCCAAATGATTTTGCTTATATGTGGAATCTAAAATAGTAAAATTCACTGAAGCAGAGAGCAGAACAGTGGTGGGGGGTGGGTGGAGTTGGGGGGGTGAGACGGAGATGTTGGTGAAAGGGGATGAAGTTTCAGTTATGCAAGATGAATGAGTTTTGAAGATCTAAAGTACAGGATGATAATGACAGTTAAAAATGCTGTACTTTATACTTGAAATTTGCTAAGAACATAGATTTTAAATCTTCTCAACACACACACACTCTAAATATATAGAAGGGATGAATATACTACTTGGCTTGATTGTGTCGATCTTTTCATGATGTATTCATTTATCAAAACATCAAGCTGTACACCTTAAATATACATTATTTTTAGGTATCAAGAATACCTCAGTTACTTAGCTTTTTTAAAAAAAGAAAACTGGGGAGAAATGAAAACTTCAGAAAATCTACAGAACTAACCAAATAAGGAATTTTTAAATAAACAGAAAAGGCCAGCCAAGAGTAACAGAGTCCCAGTATGGCTAGTAAAGGTTATGGACACCAAACACATTCCCAACCATCTTTTATTCCAACAAACAGGTTCATGGGACAAACCAGGCATAAACTGGCCCCAAACATTCAGTCATTGGCTTTAGTGTATTCTGCTCCTGAAAAAAGACCAGATCATGGAACAAAATATCCTTCTAAATATATGACCTGGAATATTAGAAGTACTGGTAATACATTTAGACTAGGCTTTGACCCAAAAGTAAAAGGAAGGCAACCGCAGACTCTCAAACATATATCCCCAAATGTGAAATCTCCTCAATATAAACGACGTGACTAGTCAGACTCATTCTGAATTTGTGTATCTTTGTGTTAAACAAACCTCAGACATGTCCAAGAAAAACAAGGCTGATAACATACAACATTAGATGAAGAATAACAGATAAATCTTGCTTTGGGGCTCACTTGGGCTGAAAGTTCTAAAACCTCTTAAAACAAGTCTTGTGAACCTTAATTGGATGTTATGACAGAGATGAGGTTAAATTTTTAAAAGAGAAAATTTATGTTTGAGAAGCCAAATCTTAACATTAAAATTTCTCTTTTGGTATTTTTACACATCAAATCTTAACATTAAAAATGTCTTTTGGTACTTATCATTATAAAGTTTATAAATTATTTGCTAACTAAAGCTTCTATTCATGTAAGTATCAATATTATTATGGGAGAAAAACTGTGTTTGCAATTAAAAAGTCAGAGGAGTTAGCTTATTTTCCCTTAGCACGATTATTATGAAATGACAAGGTTGAATGATCTTCCTTATTCCCATGAGATAAGACTCCTTGGGGCTATTTATTTTAATTTTTCTATGTTTATATTGACAACATTCTAGCAGCCACATCCCTTTGGGATAATATCATAATCTTAATTTTTTTAGACACCTCTATGGTGTGATGATTTTATCTCTTGTTCATGTAATAATTTTGTTCAACTCAAAAAAAATTGTATTCAACTTAAGAATTCAATTCATGGACTTCCCTGGTGATCCAGTGGTTAAGAATCCACCTTCCAATATAAGAGATGCAGGTTCCATCCCTGGTCCTGGTTGGGGAGTTAAGATCCCACATGCCCTGGAGCAACTACGCCTGTGAGCCACAAGTAGAAAGAGCCAGCATGCTATAACTAAGACCAACGCAGCCAAAAATAAATAAATAAGTACTAAAAAAAAAAGAATTCAATTCAAAATGTTTTAATTTTATTTCAACCTTTATAGGTATGCCTTTTGTTTGTTCTTTGGCCATCTATGAAGTTGACAAGTTTTTCACCTTGGGATTTAATAAAGTATTCATACTCAATGTATTAAATAATCTATTCTATTAATCTATTAATCCATAGTGTTAATTAATCTGGAGATTGATTTGGCATTTCAGAAAGTAAAAAGGGTCATAAAATCGTCTTCAGCCACCAATGCAACACTTCAGCCACACTATACTTAAAAAGTATCAGCTGACTAAATGCAGTCATAAATGAGCTACAATGAACACCTTTGACCTCGACCTTGACACAGACCTAATACAGTGATACATGTGACGTCAGACACACTATTCTTTTTTTTTTAATTTTATTTATTTTAATTGGAGGCTAATTACTTTACAATATTGTGGTGGTTTTTTATGTACATTGACATGAATCATCCACGGGTGTACATGTGTCCCCCCATCCCCAACACCTCTCCCACCTCCCTCCCCATCCCATCTCTTTGGGTTGTCCCAATGCACCAGCTTTGAGTGTCCCGTTTCATGCACTGAACTTGGACTGGTTATCTATTTCACATATGAGAATATACATGTTTCAAACCTATTCTCTCAAATCATCCCTCCGTTGCCTTCTCTCACAGAGTCCAAAAGTCTGTTCTTTATATCTGTGTCTCTTTTGCTGTCTTACATAAAGGGTTATTACCATCTTTCTAAGTTCCATACATATGCGTTAATATACTATATTGGTGCTTTCTTTCTGACTTACTTCACTCTGTACACATAATAGGCTCCAGTTTCATCCACCTCCTTAGAACTGACTCAAATGTGTTCTTTTCAATAGCTGGGTAATACTCCATTGTGTATATGTACCACAATTTTCTTATTCATTCATCTGCCAATGGACATCTAGGTTGCTTGCATGTTCTAGCTACTGTACACAGTTTTGCAATGAACATTGGGGAACATGCAGACACACTATTCCTAAGTGCCTTATGCATCTGGAATTCCTTTTGGGCAAAGTTAAATGACCCGGCTGAAGACAAACTTAGAGCTCTCAGAAACAGATCTTTAGTATCAAAGTGTTAAAAATATGGTCAAGTAATTACGGTTGAAGGATTGTTTCCACTAAATTAAACATAATACTAGGTCAACTAGACAAATGAATTTGCTAGAAACACTATTTCAGAGTATTACGTGGGAGAGGTAGAGAATTGGGGAGAGAAGCAGCAGCTTTTTGAGGGAGGTAGTACATTGTTTAATTCACTTGCAACAAAACAAAGGACCATCATAAAGTACAAGTAAGTAGACTCTGTTTCCTAATTAAAAAAATAAAAGCAGACATTATATACTACTTGGCTATTCACAACAATTGCATTATTAGGGAAAGTCAATGAAACCTAAAGGAATCTTACAGAAACTAGCAAAACTCTTAGATAAAAAACTTACACAGGGCCTTCTTTCATTGCTCAAACCAAAGTTACAGCAAAATGCAATAATAAATGCTCCAATATCAGAAACTGGGAAAATCAAGCACTGCTTCTTTTCTGTGAGCACAGAGAAAAGACAGGGGAGAAGCTAAGCACATGATTCTGCTCACTATCTCTCCGGGTCAGGGCTGCTTTCCCAGCCTTAAGCACTGCCAGTTGAGAATGAAGGGTTTTATATGTAATGCTTGTTTATAATTTCACTGTGGTTTTTTTTTCCCACTGATTTTTTTTTCCCAAAAGATCGCTCTGAGAAGATGTTCTACACTCAGGGGGTTAACCAAGCCTCCTCCAAGCTCCTAGTCCATCAGGGAACATAGTACTTAACTCCAGAAGGAGAGTCGTTATCTATTCCATTAAATCTATTTTAGCTTCCTTTACAGTTTTATAATATTGGGAATAGAATAATTATTTTATGATAGATTTAAAGCTATTAATATCATACATTAATGTGAACAATGACATCATATCACTAGGACTGGAAAATTAGCCTGGCAGATTAATGCAGCAGGGGATGGAAGTTACTTGGGCTGAACTGGAATGCTGACCATTTCACTACAACACACATTCTAGTTACCTGCTTGGCCTGTAAGGACATATACATTCATAACCCCTGATCTTTCCCAAGAGTTAAGAAGGTGACTGAATTGAACTTGGATGTATAAATATAGAGTGGAGAGATGAGAGAAAACCCAGTAAGTCCGTTAACCATTAAAAATGAATTGCCACATTCTTAGATATACCCATCATGTAAAATTAGACATTTAATTTTCAAATACATGAGGTTTTTAAAGTATCGTTGATATTAATTTTTTATTTGATATTAATTTCTCATTTAAATGCTATCTTTGCTACAGTCACCCTTTCAGTCTTTGAATTTCATTGAATGGGCTTCCCTGGTGGCTCAGATGGTAAAGAATCTGCCTGTAATACAGGAGACCCAGGTTTGATCCCTGGGCCAGGACAATTCCCTGGGGAAAGGAATGGTTACCCACTCCAGCAGTCTTTCCTGGAGAATTCCATGGACAGAAGAGCCTGGTGGGCTACAGTCCATGGGGTCACAAAGAGTTAGAGACGACTGAGAGACTAACACTAAATGTATATCACTAAAATAACTTTACTGAGACTTACAATGTCTAAGTCAAAGATCTCTCTTGGTAAAGGTCACATTCCACTTGAAAATATGTGGGTTATTTTCAAATATCTTGATATTGATTTCTAACATAATTCCACAGTGATAAGAGAACAGACTCTGTATGATTTCATTTCTAGACCATTAAATTTTTGCACTTTATGTCCCTGGATATATTCCAGAGTCTCCTAGTTTACAGTCTATGGGAACTTGAATATAATTTGTATTCTACTGTTGTGTGAAACTGTATAAATCTTAATTATGTTGAATTGGTTCATGGTGCTTTTCAGGTCTACTGTATCTTTCTACTTTTCTATATATTCATTCTATTAATTTTTGAGAGTTTGATATTGAAACACCAACTAAAAATCTTAATTTATCTACTTAAAAAATAATTGTAATATTTAGTGGAACTATATGTAACTTGGTTCTGTATTTTCAAAGTCTCCTGTACATGTGTTATAATACTTTCATAATTAAAAAAAAAATGAATTTCCACAAAAGACCATCTATGGTAGACTACAAAACTGGTCCCAGTTCTTTACCAACCTGGCGTCAAATGCCTTTCCTTGTAACATTTTTGCTCTCCCATACTGACTTTGAACTTGGCCAGGTAATTTACTTTGGCCGGTGTACATCTTCAGAAAAAATATGGCAGCTCTATTTATCTGTGCACAACGTACAGCAGGACACCATTCTTCCGTAGGGCTTGTGTTGTGACGTGACTTTATACTGAACTGCACTGACTCTGATTCTCTTGAGAAAAACACACGGGGTGATTCAGCTCTGCAGTCCATTTTTTTTCCTATTTCTTTATATTCCTACCAGATTTAGAAATGCCATTTGTTTGAAACCTTTTTTCTTCTTCTTCAAATCCCTAAAGAATAGTGGTTCACTCCTCTCCCTATTTTTTATTATTTCCCACTTACTGCAGTATGGGTTTATTCAATGCATTTTTTTTTTAATATTTGAAAGTCAAAGAGGACATATATATGTTTATAAATTTTAGAATTTTCATTCTGCTTTTTCAGTTCATTATAAGTAGACAACAACCAATATTTTTCATAGTATCTTTTTTTTTTTAAGAAAAGTGGTCACACCCTTTCTCTTTAAGAATTTTTTTTTAATTGGAGTACTTTGCAAAATGTTGTGCTAGTTTCTGCTTTACAATGAAGTATCTTAATAAAACCTTAATGACTGGGGTTTTAATATACTAGGTGACAAACATGGTAGTTTTGAATTTCACAGGACACCCATGTTTGATGATTTGCCAAATGACAGACTTTGCTTGTGGTTCTAATTCATTCCTGAAGCTGTTTCTCAGTCTCTCACTCAGTACAAGATGCTCACAATGTAACATTTACATTACTGAGCCAATATGAAATTTCCCATACATTTCTTACCAGCTTTGTGAGACACATGTTTTGGCTCATCCCTATAGAATATTTCAGCATGCTAATTTGGGCAAACTATATAACAGGAATTGGAGAAGGCAATGGCACCCCACTCCAGTACTCTTGCCTGGAAAATCACACGGATGGAGGAGCCTGGTCGGCTGCAGTCCATGGGATCGCTAGGAGTCGGACACGACTGAGTGACTTCACTTTCACTTTTCATTTTCATGCATTGGAGAAGGAAATGGCAACCCACTCCAGTGTTCTTGCCTGGAGTATCCCAGGGATGGGGGAGCCTGGTGGGCTGCCGTCTCTGGGGTCGCACAGAGTCGGACACGATTGAAGCGACTTAGCAGCAGCAGCATATAATAGGAATATTCCAAATTTGTACCTTTTGGTTTTACTGTGTACAATTTATTTTCAGTTATGTCTCACAGTCCACCATGCAGCAACATGTAGTGAGGATTTACAAAGTTTTGATATTCAAGATTAAGAGAACAAGTGAATTCATAAGGATGAAAGATCTATTCTTTCTATTTAGTTCACAGATCTGGTTTGATATGAAGCTGGCCTCCAAAGAAGACAGACAAACTCACTAGTTGATTCAACCAACAAGCTCATCTTCAGGGTAGACCCAAATACCAGAATGGCTAAATACCAGAACTGATCTGGTAACTTTCAAGATATGGCTTTTAGTCATGTTTCCCAGAGTATGTTATTTATACTGGGGCCTCTGTGGAACCAAAATTATCTCTAGTTATCAATGGATCCAGTGAGGAAACATCTATTGAGCTTTCACTATCTCTCAGATTCTGTGCAGACCTGGAGGATATGGAAAAAAGTAAGACTTGGACCCTGATTTCAAAAAATTCTCACTCTAATTAGAATAAATTGACATTTTCCTGAAACTACATCTCATCACTTTCTGTTGCTTATGAAAAGTCTAGAAAAATCAACAGATGCATAATTTGTCCTTCCTCTGTTTCACATATTATAATATATAATAACTTTGATCAAACCTCTTCCTTGCCATATATAATACTTTTCACTGTCAAATAAAATCTTTCATTAAAAATATTACCATAGTACTTTGTATTTTATAGTTTGGAGAAAAATCTAATCATAGACCACACAGCTCAAGAAGTTCTGACTTATCATTATTCTAAGTAAAGACTTTCCAGTCCAACACCTCAAGCCTTTTCCTTTCAGCTTAGGAACTGTGAGCCACTCTTACTTCCCCTTTCATCATCGCTCCCACTATTCACATCCCAATTTCCACAGCAGTTTCTATTCTTCCAAATTTTCTTATATGCACAACACATCATTCAGGAAACTGAATGACTTTGGGGAACTTCTGACCATTAAAACATCTAAAAAATCATATAGCCTTCATTTTCAAACTACTGGTAACATTGGAATAACATAATAGGCTATTAACACTAATATTTTTGTTATTAGTCACCACAGATGTTAAGACGGTACCAAAAGTATAATAAATTATGGAGCTATAGATACTACATCCATTTTTGAGAATTCATTTCTAATAATATTTTTTCCTTCCAGTTCTAACATGAAAACATAAGAAAATTTGCTTGGTGAATGAGGTAAATTCTATATAGCTTATCACATAAGGGCATCTAAATACCTAGCAGGAGATGGTCATATTTAATTCTTTGGGCCTGCCTTTCATTCCTTCAATCCGTATTTGCGTGCAACAAAATGCTCGGCTTTACCCCCAAAGTACGGCTCCAACCTGCTCCCTTGGCGTCTTGCAAGGGAGCCCTGTGCGTTCAGGACTTACTTGCTGCTGAGGCAGCGTCTCAGCGAGTAGGAGGCCCCTCCGCCGCAGGTGCGTGAGCACTCGCTCCACGGGCCCCAGGCGTCCCACAGGCCGTCGCGGTCCTCCTCAGAGCGCGCGGTCCTGGAGCTCTGTGAGGAACGAGAGCATGATCAGTATGAGTCCTCAGCGAACCTGGAAACGTGTGTCCTAAACCGCGGGTGGTCTAGCGTGTCTGTACACTATGGCCTTGTTGAGGATGAAGCTGAGCTCAGATTCTCAGATTCTTTCCAATTTAATAATGTACATATGTTTAGGCGGAGGAATATTTGAGTGCAAGGAATCCAGGCTGTGACTGAAAAAGGCAAGGGCCTGCATTAATGGGAGTGAATGGAAAAAGGTGGCCAGAAATAGCAGTCAGGGTCAGAGGAAGGTAAACTGCACTGAAGTCAAAAGTTTCGTGAGGCTACTCTTTGCTGCCCTGTGAAGAGAGAAGCTGCACTCAAGAGATGTTTCTGCTCTGAGAAAATGGACATGTGCATACCGTCACAGCTTTCCAAAATTCAATGTTTTATACAATGGACTTTTTTTTTTTTAATGAAGCAGCATCATTCTTGGTTTTTAGATTTGTCAATGAGAATAATTGTATGAATTAACTTTAGTAATACAAGGACTAGACAGACAGACTTGCTTGTTATTGACAGACTTCCTAGTGAAATCTGCATTTACTCTAAGGAAAACGGTTATGTGTAGGTGTCCATGTAGTGCTTCACATTTCTTAGAAGAGCTAAAGAGAAAATTGGTGCCAGTCTTATAATAGTTAATAGAACAGATTTTGGAGTTAGAAACTGCCTGGGTTTGGATATGGATTCTGTTTTTTAACTAATTATGTGTCTGTGCACAAGTAATTTCCCACCTCTCTACATTTCAATTTTCCTTTCTATAAAATGGGGATAATATAACCATGCCACAACATCCACGTCTGTCCCTGTGCACGCACGCACGCACACACACACACATACTGTAAAAACACTAGTTATATAAACTAAACTTAAGTTTCAGAGTAAATCACAAATAAATATTACTGATTATTATGTTATTATAAATTGAGAACATGTTTTTATGTATGTTCACAGTTGTATTAGTCTGTTCATGCTGCCATAACAAATTATCAGACTAGGTGTCTTAACAGAAATCCATTTTTTCACAATTCTGGAATCAAAGTCCAAGACCAGGATGCCAGCATGGTTGGCTCCCAGTGAAGACTTTCCCCTTAGGTTGCAGATGGCTGCCTGTTCACCATGTGGTCATATGACCTCCACTTTCTGTGAGTAAGAGAGGGAGAGTGAGCTCACTGGTGTCTCTTGTTAGTAGTGCATTAATCACACCATGAGGGCCCCACCTTACAACCTCATCTAAGCTAATTCTCTCCTAAAGGCTCTGTCTTCAAATAGCATCACATTGAACACGAGGGTTTCACCATTTGAATTTGGAGAGGCCATAGCTCAGTCCATGGCAAGAGTTCTACAAATAGCTAATGGAAACTGTGGCCAAGTTACTTTACTGAATAAACCAGGTGATATCCATATATTAAAGGTGGTATCATTTCATGTCAAAGGCATACACATAACAAATGTTAAAATTTTAAAACTATATTTGCAAAAAGCAATTTGTAAAGAAAATGTGTGTGATTGGCAAATGATGGTTTCACGTTCAGGTTTTTTCCTCCAAGGAGACAGCATAAGCAGAAAGAGCATGGGATACAAAGGCAACAGGAGGGCAACCTTTTACAAAGCATTGTGAGAACCTGAGATGATGCAGGTGAAGTGACCAGCATATAGTAGGCTGTATAAATGGTAGCTCTTATTATTATTATTTTTAAAGACTTTTTCACACACTATCTAGTTATACTCAAGGCTATATCACCCAATAAGGAGGAGTCCCTGAAAAGGAAAAGAACATTGTATCACCCCTAGAATAGAAAACTATTTATTTTTAAATAATGGGATTCTTCACAAATATGTTGCTATGGGACTCATTTGTCAAACTGACTACTCCTTGGAACTTTTACAACCTGTACAAATGAAGTCACAAACTTGGCCTTAGAGTATCATATCAAGGAATGTCTAACTGGTACATATTGTATGTAAATTCCTGAATCATTTGAAATAAATAGTGGGATAGATAATGGTTAAAAGCAGAGACATAGACCTACTTGGGCTTCCCTGGTGGCTGAGTGGTAAAGAATGCACCTCGCAATATGGGGCACATGGGTTTGACCCCTGAGTTGGGAAGGTCCCTGGAGAAGGAAATAGCAACCTACTCCAGTATTCTTGCCTGGGAAATCACATGGACAGAGGAGTCTGGCAAACAATAGTCCATGGGGTCACAAAAGAATTGGACATGACTTGGCGACTAAACAACGAAGGCCTACTTAGCCTACGGTGGAATATTGGCTCCAGAGCCTCCCAGCTGTGATTTACTTATGCTTCAGTGTTCTTATCATAGACTGGGAAGAATAAAGCTATCTATATTCCTGAGATATTGTGAGGATTAGAATAGTTAATATATAAAAGGCACACAAGGCAGAAACAATCCAAATGCTCATGGGTAGATGAACGGATAAACAAAACGTGCTGTATTCATAAAATGGAATATTATTCAGCCTTACAATATGACCCAGCCATACCACTAGTGAACACATATCCTGAGAAAACCATAATTCAAAAAGACATCATGCACTTCAATGTTCATTGCAGCATTATTTACAATAACAAGGACATGGAAGCAACCTAAATGTCCATCAACAGGTGAATGGATAAAGAGTGCTAAGTATATGCAATGGAATATTACTCATAAAAAGGAATGATATTGGGTCATTTGTAATGATGTGGATGGACCTATAATCTGTTATACAAAGTGAAGGAAGTCAGAAAGAGAAAACGAAATATCATATATTAATGCATATATGTGGATTTAGAAAAATGGTACAGGTGAACCCTTTTTCAGGGCAGGAATAGAGACACAGGCATAGAGAACAGATGGGTGGACACGGAGTGGAGGTGGTAGAATGAATTTGGAGACTGGAATCGACATATGTGCACTTCCATGTGTAACACAGATAGCTCGTGGGATCCTGCTGATGAGTGCAGGGAGCTTGCAGTTCAGTGCTCTGAGGTGACCTAGAGGGGTGGAGGTCCAAGAGGGAGAGAATATAGGTATACATATAGCTAACTCACTTTTTTGTACAGAAGAAACTAATACAACAATGTAAAGCAAATATATCCAAGTAAAAAATAATAACACTTTTTTAAAAGGCGGGAAATTCTGACATATGCTATGACTTGGATAAATGAGGAAATTATGCTAAAAGAAATAAGCTAGATACAAAAGTATGACTATGATATGAATTCACTTACAGGAGGTACGTAGAATAATCAAATTAATAGAGACAGAAAGTCAAATGGTGATTCCTAGGGACTGAAGGGAGGGAGAGAATGGGGAGTTATTGTTTAACGGACACAGAGTTTCAATTTGAGAAGAAGAAAATAATTCTGGAATTAGATGGTAGTGATAGCCCCACATAACAATGTGACTGTACTTAGTGCCATTGAACTGTACACTTAAAAATGAGTAAGACAGTGTATTTTATGTTATATATGCTATATCACAATAAAAATAAACATATATGCAAATTTTTAAAAACTCATAAGCCCCAAATAATATACTATATAAGCACTTGATACTATTATTATTGATCTAATATTATTATCATTTATACACACATATGGGATCTAAAAGGTACTCTGAGAAGGTAACAATGCTTTTTTCTTTTTCTGCTGAGCTTAGTTGAGACACTGCACTCTGTAAGTTTCATCTTTCTTAAAACTTCGACTTTCCCACAGCAAAACCTTTCAGTCACCTGCCACATGACACTGACCTGGTGATATGATCTGCCAGGAGTTTGAAGTTCCTATAAAATGCAGCACAGAATGTGAAAGAGAAACCCATTGATTACCCTCAAATCTGTCCTTTCTAAAGTATTTACTGAGCTCCAAAGCCTGTTTTTAGGGTTAATAAAACCAATCTCTAATCACGGCCATACAGGATACTCCTTTTCCAAGCTTAATTACCTAGTGAGAGAGAAAAGACACTTTGCCATTGAAATATACATACTGAGTCTCTTGCTCATCCAGTAAGTTCATTCCTCAGATTTGTAAAAAGTTTTTGTACACCTCCTGACTCCATTTTTGTTTGCTCTGTGTGGTTGGAAGATGGTTCTGTTGAGAGTGTATTTGACTGATACAGCAATTACTTCTGTGGCACATGTGCATTGTACAATGCAATTTCCTTTATTTTATTAAAATTCAATCTGAGATGAAAACCAGTGTCACAAATGCTAGCATAGCATGTACGAAGTAATTAAAATAAACAAAATGAGTGGTTACAAATCATGATACTATCCAGTTACTACAACTGAAAAAAAATTTCACACACAGTATTCACATGTGAACTCTTCTTTCATGTGAGGTAAGAACACATGAATGCCAAATCCTGGAGTCATTTCTCCCTGGTGGCTCTCTGGATAAGATATTTAGAAAATAATGTCTGGTTGAAATCTGGCTTTTCTAGAGAAGGAAACTGTTTCAGACTCTGCGCTAAAGTTGCTTGATAGTTTTCATGTGCCTGGTAGGGAAATTAAAATGGAGGAAGTCTTGTTCAGCTTTCAGAAGCTGGAGAGCAGGCCTCTTACCTGCTTCTGACCTGGACACTGCCCAGATACCCTGCCTGCTTGCAGGCACAGCAAGTAAGATGGCATTTTAGATAAGAAAGGGAATGGGTCTTGGAATTCTTGAGCCCCTGGAGGTCTGGCTAACCTTCAAGATCTAATGAAATCCTGTGACTCACAAGGTGAAACAAACAGCATTGTAAAAGTTAAAACAAAACAAAACAAAACAAAAAACACAGAGCTGCATTTCAACACACAAACTAATAATGATAGTATCAGTTTGTGGCCTGGGATTATAAGTGGGAGCCCCCAAAACTGCACTTTGAAATTTCACCCATGGAGCGGATGCACCACCTAGGACCTTTTTCCAATTAGGACTCCAGATTGCTGTTAACGAGGGACTTCCCAGCACTGTTTAAGTATGGATGTTGGTTTCAGCCCAATTTGGTCATGCATGTGCTGTTACTTTTCTCTACTGTTTCTATTTCTCTTCTTTTAATGACTGCATATTAAAAATAAGCCAAATAATCCTCTATTAAATATTGAAACTGTTGTGTGTGACAAGTGGTTTCTTTTGTTAAAAAATTTTTTGAACCTAAAGCCAAAGAAAACTTTCAGCAAAACATAAATTGGCACTCTGAGCAGGGTTCATGAAACAAAATGCCACTCTTTAAAAAGAAAGAGGTTAAGACTAATCAAGTTTTTATTCCCAGATATGATTTGCCTTGCTGCTCATTAGCTACTGAATGGAGCATATCCACTGGATTGTGTGAAAATTAGGATCCCAAATTAAAGTGGGTCAAAGCTTTTGATGTTATTAAATGTTTGCAGCTCATGCCAAATGAGAAAGAATAAGAATGTACCGTGCAGGGTCAGAGAGGCTAGATCCTCCTCTTTGTCTACCGTAAGGTGCATGAGGCTAAATTAAAATTAGTTGAAGGTACGGCAATAGCAGAAGGGAAGCCAGAATTAGAGAAAGAATTATGTGATGTGCAAGGATGACTGTCCATGTTACAATGTCAAAATTATATTTTAGCTGACCAAGTCTCCACTTTCCAGTCGGTAGCCAAAAAAGCTTCTCTGGAGGTTGCACAAGCTAAATTATCAGCAGCAATGTGGCACGGCAAAGTTACCAAAAAGAAAGTTCATCTGGCAAAAGCTCAAGCAGGGGCAGACTTGGTCCCCAGTGCTTGGGATGGGGATATCTGGAATGATAGTTGGAACACAGAAGCAGATGATAATGCAGACTAGAGAGCACAACCTAGCTCTATGCAAGCCAAGTTGGAATCAAAACCCATATGCTCAGCCAGCATGGCACTGGAAAATGGAAACAGATGCCCGGGAGAATACCATAAGGAAGGGTACCCTTGAGGATTACACAAAATTAATGACATTTTAACCACATTTACTGAGAGGTCTGGATAGCCCTTATTTCTTGAGTAGTGTGCATATATGACACTGAGGTAGCTGGAATTCTCATAGATGCGGATAACACAGATAAATCTGGTACATCAACAATGATTCTTTTGTGCAACAAGCTTTTAGAAATAAAAGTCAAAGTCCAGAGACTCAACTCTACTAGAAGTGGTGGCTGAAAGCTGTGTTAAGATATAACCTTTAGAATCTACATGACCTGGGAGTGAATGCTCTTGGTATTCTTTAAAGGACTGTGTTCAGAGACGAAAGGAGGAGGCTATGAAATGTGGAGCATGAGGATGAGATGTCACAAAGGCCTTTAACAGTACAAACAAGAACGATCTTTAAAACAGCCCCTCCCAGCTACAAGCATGTCATTTTATCCTTTTGTTAAATGACATGGACACTCCCATTAGTGAAGTAATTAATAAAGGCCAGCAGCTAGGTGACTTAGGAGAATTGAATTTCCAAAAGACAGAGGATAGATAACTGAATAAAAGCAATAACAGAGTATCTAAAAAGGAGATGGGATTTCCTTAAAGCGGGAGGCCCTAGAGAGAAAACGGATGGACTATTACAGAATTATGGGAAATGTGCTGTGGGGAGGGATTAGATATAAGAAGGGTTTCCCAGGACACTGTTATGGATAAGGAACAGGAGGAAGGAAAAAGGGGACCAAAAGGAAATAATACATTTAGGATGATGGAGGTGAAGATGAATCTAAGTACTCAGATTTTTTCCCCAATCCAATTTATCCTTGGAAGGAATTGGGGAAAAATAAAATGAAACAATGACTTGTGGCCAAGCTCTGGTAAACTGTTGGGGTAGAAAAGATATGTACCCTCATGTTAAAGTAATGATTTTTTTTTAAGAGCTCACAAATGCCTGAGGGCATTAACTGATACTGGAGTAAAGGCCTCATTAATATGGAATTCAAAGGATTTTAAAGAACAGAAAATGATAGGAACTGGCCTTGGAGGTAAACAGATAGAAACTATACAAACTGAAATTGATTTAAACATAGGGCAGTTACCTCAAAGAATTTATTCAGTAATGATCATTCCTATTCCAGGATATATAATTATGATTGACAACTTGGTTGGCAGGACTCTACACATGGACATCACCAGATGGTCAACACCAAAATAAGATTGATTGTATTCTTTGCAGCCAAAGATGGAGAAGCTCTATACAGTCAGCAAAAATAAGACCGGGAGCTGACTGTGGCTCAGATCATGCACACCTTATTTCCAAATTCAGACTTAAGTTGAAGAAAGTAGGGAAAACCACTAGACCATTCATGTATGACCTAAATCAAATACTCTACAATTATACAATGGAAGTGAGAAATAGATTTAGGGGCCTAGATCTGATAGACAGAATGCCTGATGAACTATGGACAGAGGTTCATGATATTGTACATGAGACAGGGATCAAGACCATCCCCAAGAAAACAAAATGCAAAAAAGGCAAAATGGTTGTCTGTGGAAGCCTTCCAAATATCTGTGAAAAGAAGAGAAGTGAAAAGCAAAGGAGAAAAGGAAAGATATACCCATTTGAATACAGAGTTCCAAAGAATAGGAAGGAGAGATAAGAAAGCCTTCCTCAGTGATCAATGCAAAGAAATAGAGGAAAATAATAGAATGGGAAAAACTATAGATCGCTTCAAAAAAATTAGAGATACCAAGGGATCATTTCATGCAAAGATGAGCTCAATAAAGGACAGAAAGTGAAGAGGAACTAAAAAGCCTCTTGATGAAAGTGAAAGAAGAGAGTGAAAAAGTTGGCTTAAAACTCTTCAGAAAACTAAGATCATGACATTCAGTCCCATCATGTCATGGCAAATAGTTGGGGAAACAGTGGAAACAGTGGCTGACTTTATTTTGGAGGGCTTCAAAATCACTGCAATGGTGATTGCAGCCATGAAAGTAAAAGACACTTACTCCTTGGAAGGAAAGTTATGACCAACCTAGACAGCATATTAAAAAGCAGAGACAATACTTTGCTGACAAAGGTCCATCTAGTCAAGGCCGTGGTTTTTCCAATAGTCATGTATGGATGTGAGAGTTGGACTATAAAGAAAGCTGAGCACCAAAGAATTGGTGCTTTTGAACTGTGATGATGGAGAAGACTCTTGAGAGTCCCTTGGACTGCAAGGAGATCCAACCAGTCCATCTTAAGGAGATCAGTCCTGGGTGTTCATTGGAAGGACTGGTGTTGAAGCTGAAACTCCAATACTTTGACCACCTGATGCAGAGTTGACTCATTTGAAAAGACCCTGATGCTGGGAAAGAATGAAAGCAGGAGGAGAAGGGGATGACAGAGGATGAGATGGTTAGATGGCATCACTGACTCAATGGACATGAGTTTGAGTAAACAGGAGTTAGTGATGGACAGGGAGGCCTGGCGTGCTGCAGTCCATGGGGTTGCAAGGAGTCGGACATTACTGAGCAACTGAACTGACCTGAACTGATGTCTACTGAATGAAATAACCCTGCATGGCCAGTAAAGAAAAGCCATGGCTCTTGGAGAATGTAGATTACCAGGAAGTAAACAAAGTAACTCCACATCTGACCACTTCAGTCCCTGATACTGTAACTTTAATAGAATGCATACAGAGCAATCTGGGGCAATGGTTTGCAGTAAATGACCTGGCCAATGCTTTCTTTACCATACCCACAAAAGAACAATTATGGAATCAATTTGCTTTCTCATGGCAAGGGTAACAATATACCTTTACTTGCTTGCTACAAGGTTATGTGCACAGCCCTATTATTTGTCACCAACTTGTAGCTGAGCATTTAGATCACATAAAAATATCTAATGACATACAAATATCTCATTATATCAATGATCTTATGATACAAGACCAACTAAGGAAAAAAGTGCTAAAAACCCTAAACCAACATGTGCTAATATCTTAAAAAAACAAAGGATGAGAGATTAATCCTTCCAAAATTCAGGGACCTGCCCAGCTTTTGTGGAAGACAATGGGCTAAAGGACATAGAAAAGTTTTACCTAAGGCTAAACAAAAGAGAGGAATATAAAACTCCCCAGAAAAAAGGAAGACTCAGAAATTCATTAGGGCTCTTTGGTTTCTGACAATAGCATACTCCACCTTTGGGCCAGACATTGAGTCTACTTTACAAAATAACTAGGAAGAAATATGACTTTCAATAGGCTTATGAGCAACAACAGGCTTCTGATGCTATTAAATGTGTAATATAGCATGCTTTAGACCTATGCCAGTACAACCCAGTGACATAGAATTGTATGTGTTTATAAGTGATTTGTATGTTAATTGGAGCTTGTGGCAAAAACAGCAAGGCAAAAGAATGCCTTTGAGCTTCTAGAGTAGTAAATTTCCAAAGGCTTGGAGAAATTACACTACCTTTGAAAAACAGTTATTGACTTGTTACTGGGCTTTGACTGACACAGAACAACTGACTGGAGATCATACTCTAATACTGAAACCTCACATGCCAATCATGCAGTGGGTATAAAGTTTGATCAAAACCCACAGGATTGGACAAGCCCAGGAATCCAGCGAAATAAAACGGAAATGATATGTTCAAAACCAAGCCAAACCTGGGCCACGTGGGGTCGCTGCCTTACATGAAAGGATTTCTGAAATTCCTACTGAAGGCCTTGAACAAGGCTAAAATTAGGTCCAAGATAACCGAGTCGCCTGTAAAATGGAGAAAGCCTTTAAGTGCACAAGAAAAACCACATGTATGGTTTACTGATAGAGCAGCTGCATATATAGGATCCACGCACTATTGGAAAGTGGTGGCACATAATCCAGTCCTTGCTGAATTGCTGACTACTGGTGAAAGTTAAAGCAGCCAGTTTGTTAAGCTACATGCTGTTTATCAGGTATTAAAGCAAGATGATTTAACTGAATGCCGTATATGCACAGAATCTTGGTTGGTAGCCAAAGGATTGGCCACTTGGCTCCCCAACGGGTAAAGAATAACTGGCAAATTCACTCCAAAGAGCTATGGGTAAAGAATTATGATCTGACATTCGGGAAACTGCTCAAACCACTAATGTTTCAGTCTTTCACGTAGATGCTCACAGTGTTCCGAATTCTATGGAATGATGGTATAATTCTATCACAGATGAACAAAACTGAATCCAAGCAGTATAAACTGATCCTTACTCCATCAACTTAAAAGGTTTGACTTTGTGGGCACACCAAAAATATGGCCATCTGGGAGAAAAAGCAACACACAGGTGGGCTCAGGACCAAGGTATTTCCTTAACTATGGATCTTATTAAATCTGTTATTTTACAATATCCAATTTGTCAATGTATTAAGCATAGAAGTTTGCTGCTGCTGCTAAGTCACTTCAGTCGTGTCCGACTCTGTGTGACCCCATAGACGGCAGCCCACCAGGCTCACCGTCCCTGGGATTCTCCAGGCAGGAACACTGGAGTGGGTTGCCATTTCCTTCTCCAATGCATGAAAGTGAAAATTGAAAGTGAAGTCTCTCAGTTGTGTCCGACTCCTAGCGACCCCATGGACTGCAGCCTACCAGGCTCCTCCACCCATGGGATTTGCCAGGCAAGAGTACTGGAGTGGGTTGCCATTGCCTTCTCCATAGAAGTTTGCTATAACTAGTCAAATGACAATTGATATCTGGCAAACTGCCTGGGCAGATATGAGAAATTCATTATATTGGTCTATTAATTTGAGATAAAGAATGCCAATATGTATGTACTGCTGTGGGCACCTATTCTGGATATTTAGTGGCCATTGCTTTTGGAAAAGCCAATCAGACTAATACTATTAGAACTAATTTATAATATGGTGTCCCACTCCAAATTCAGAGTGACAATGGGTCACAATTTACAGGTAAGTTAATACAAGACTTTGGCCAGGAACATAATATACAATGGATTTTTCCATTGAATAATCCACTTTAACAGCAATTAATTAAACTTGGAGAGGGCTCTTATAAAAACTGGAGAACTAACTTTAATACTGCCCTCAATATTTTAAGTAATAGACCTATAGGAAAATCAGAAATTCCTTTGGTGAGAATGACTATTTCAAACTTACAGTTTCATAAAATAGACTTCAGTCCTGAAACAACGGAGTATCGATAAATTAGCCCAGGAGCACTAGCTCTTTTCTGAGCTACTCCTAAGGCTGTTGGACTGGATTTGTACTCTATATCTGAATACAGACTTACTAAAAGATTGATATGTGTTATTTCAACCAGCATTAGAATTAAAATGCCCTCCTGGATACTTTGAATTAATCAAAGAATGTTCCAGTTCATTTAGTCGCTCAGTCGTGTCTGACTCTTTGCGATCCTATGGACTGCAGCACCCCAGGCCTCCCTGTCCATCACCAACTCCCGGAGTCCACCCAAACTCATGTCCATTGAGTCGGTGATGCCATCCAGCCATCTCATCCTCTGTCGTTCCCTTCTTCTCCCGCCTTCAATCTTTCCCAGCATCAGGGTCTTTTCAAAGGAGTCAGTTCTTCACATCAGGTGGCCAAAGGATTGGAGTTTCAGCTTCAACATCAGTCCTTCCAATGAACACCCAGGACTGATTTCCCTTAGGATGGACTGGTTGGATCTCCTTGCAGTCCAAGGGACTTTCCAAAGTCTTCTCCAACACCACAGTTCAAAAGCATCAATTCTTTGGCGCTCAGCTTTCTTTATAGTCCAACTCTCACATCCATGTATGACTACTGGAAAAACCATAGCCTGGACTATATGGACCTTTTTTGGCAAAGTAATGTCTCTGCTTAGCCTTAAAAGGGCTCTGTGTCTGTGGGGGAGTTATAGAACCAGGCCACCAAGGAGCAATCCAAATAATTTTACAAAATGAAGGAAAGGATTATTTGTTGATTAATAAATGTGATCAAATTACCCAGTTGCTGATTTTGCCATGTGCAATTGACAAAATACAAAAACAAGAATCTCCCATCTTATTTACAGTTAGGGACAATGGAGGATTTGGATCCACAAATGAAATACACTTAAGTCTGGGTGAAGCCTAATGGTCCTCCCATATCTTTTGATGTAATTGCCCAGAGGAAGGATAATACATATTAGTGATGATCCTCAGACAGGAAAAATGGAAATATGTGCTATTAACCCACTGTTATTCTCATGAATATTCTTGGAAGCCTGACTGCATTGGGGATTTCCATTCATGCCTCAACCTTCAAGAATATGCTACAATTTAAAAAATATTGGGGAATATTCAGATGAAGAAATAGGAGCCAGACCTGAACTCAGGATAACTTCACCTGCCCTGTAAATGAGGCCTATTCTTCTTAAATTATGACTTTCTATGGACAAAATTTCTATCTGGTCAGGAGTAAGACCTGACAACCCCTGGGACTGAGCTTTTGTACAATCTCCAAACACTTCCTCTTTGATAGTAGAACTAAACCCTCGTGCTTCCATACTGTGTTGTAATACATCAGAAATTTATTCTTGCCCTACTGTTGGCCAACAAATGCACAGTATCATAGACTCTTGTAGAAGTGATGCTACTTTGAAACTATATAGTGGACATGACATGGCATTGACATTGAAGTCGCTCAGTTGTGTCTGACTCTTTGCGACCCCATGGACTGTAGCCTACAAGGCTTCTCCATCCATGGAATTTTCTAGGCAAGAGTACTGGAGTGGGTTGGAAGATCTACACAAAATGTATCTTTAGCATAAGTTCCTATGTTAATGTGTTTCAAACTCTCAAATTACTGTAACAGGTACCTGGATAGATGTCCTTACAATTTTGGGGACTCATCTGAAAGTTACTCCCCCCCTTATTAGAATTTCACAATGTACTCAGGTAGCCCCAAAGTATCAGAAATTTGTATTAAATTTTAACATTACCTTTCCAGCCTATCCTAAATGTAGGATTAGGTGAGCATGGTTTAATACTCTATTAGGAACTACTGGCACTGGAATGGACCTGATAAATACTACTGATGTAGAAATTTTAGCATCCAGATTACATAATATTAGTAAAGATATAGCTCAAGCCTTGACCATTAATGCTAAATGGATCCCTACAACATTAAACCAACATGAACTTAGCTTAACATATGATGCAGACTTTTTGCAGTTGTTTAATAACTCAGTTATAACTGTTTCAGCTTGGGGTTCCCAGGTGGCTCAGTGGTAAAGAATCCCCCTGCCAATGCAGGAGATGCAGGTGTGATCTTTGGGTTGGGAAGATCTCTTGGAGAAGGAAATGGCAACCCACTCCAGTATTCTTGCCTGGAAAATCTCAGGGACAGAGGAGAATGGTGGGCTACAGTTCATGGGGTCACAAAAGAGTTAGACATGACTTAGCAATTAAACAACAACAAGAACATTTCAGCTACACCAAACTGAATCCTTAACTGACATGTTTCATTGGGCTGTTTGTTCCATGCAGCTGTTATATTACCTTGCTCAAAAGTATAAGGTCCAAGGAATTTTAATGTCTACTAATGTATATGCATGGAAAAAATTATTTAGAGAATGGCTTTCTAACAATCACTGGGTATTAATCCCTAAACGCATTACAAAAGGCACTGATACCTGGTCCTAGGGAACCCTATATAATTATAACATAGGTAACATAAGTATTAGATGCCAATTCCATGCGGTATCCACTGTATTTGGAGAAGAGTATTGGTTGCCACATTTAACTGGGAATTATTTGGACTTTAATAATTGTACCTACTTACTGTAGCAAGGCTACCAAGGGATTGCTATGTGGACCAATGTCTTGCCTTTGGGAACCTGCCTTATTCGAGGTTAACTACCAACATATGTTAAGCTAAGTTCATGTCCTTAACTACTGTGAATGGACTATCTTTCTTAAATGCTATGTTTTTTGAAATAGCCCCTCAACTTGTATATATTGTAACCAATGATGTAGAAAATACTTATACATATCAGTTAGGAACTCCTTTTTCTGGATGCCTAACACATGTTGATCATTTATATTGGAACAGGACCATCTATTACTTTGCCCCACATGAGAACTCAGATGTTATTACCTATACTTTCTGTTCCCAACATTAGCTTCCTCTTAGAACATTTATGTAAGATTTTGCAAGGAATCAGTTACAAAATTTCATAGATAAACATTCCTTGATAGAATACTCTTGTTACTACTGTTCCTGCCAATAAGTTAATGGATGTGAGAGTTGATGTACAAAAACATACTTCTCATTCATGGTGGGTGTTTTCTTTACTAAATCCCATACTGCTGAACATTGTTTTCTGCATTGTTTGATACATTACTTGTTTCTTTGATCACTTTATTTCTATTGACCATCTGGAATTGTTATTTGACTTATAGATTTAAAAAAGACCGCTCATGTTATTTTGCCATATTCTTATGCTCTTCAGCCTAAACAATCCTGAGGCCAACTGTTAGGGAAATTAAAATGGAGAAAGTTTTGTTCAGTTTTCAGAAGAAACAGACCTCTGACCTGCTTCTGACCTGCATGGACACTGCCTGGATTCCATGCCTGTCTGCAAGCACAAAAGGGAGTGGCCTTAGAATTCTTGAGCCCCTAGAGGTCTGGCCAACCCCCTATCCCCACCCCGGAATCTAATGAAATGTTGTGACTCACAGGTGAAACAGCATTGTAAAAGTAAAAAAAAAAAAAAAAAACCCCAAAAAACAAAACAGAGCTGCATTTTTCTTGGAAACTGATGATATCCGTTCATGGCCTGAGCAGGAGTCCCCAAAACTGCAATCTGAGGTCATCACCCATGGGGTGGACACACGACCCAGGACCTTTTCCCAACTGGGGCTCCAGACTGCTGTTATCAAGGGACTTCTCGGCACTGTTTAAGTCTGGATGTTGATTAGCCCAATTTGGTGATGAATGTGCTGTTACTTTTCTCTGTTGTTTCTATTTCTCCTCTTTTAATGATTGCATATTGAAATTAAGTCAAACAACCCTCTATTAAATACTGAAACTGTTTACTGTGTGTGATGAGTGGTTTCTTTTGTTAATGAATCCTTCGAACTTAAAACAAAAGTAAAACTTTTGGCAAAACAGTGCCTTGTCTGGAGAGGCACTAAAATGGCTCTAAGGTAAGGCACTGACCAAACATCTTACCTCATCACCGGCTACAAGTTTCAGCACAACTAGACATATCAGTGTCCACGTTTCTTTGAAGGAGATTGCATGCTAGTCCAGAAGCAAGTCACAGCCCTATTCTTCAAACTGGAACAAACTCCAAGCTTTTTTTTAACCAGCAGGATAAACATAATTCATTTCAACTGAATTCATGATTAATGTCAGAGAAAGTAATTTTCCTCTTCTTTAACTGTGCCAAATTTTTACATCTATAACCATAAATGACATTTCAGCAATGCCTTGCAGGTCACTTAAGACCTAGAAGCATTTGCCTATTACAGTTGTTAAGAAAGCTTTTGTGATAAATAACTTTTATGCTTATCCAGGTGAGATTTTTGATTATTCCTCTCATTGTGGAATGTGCATTCTTCACTTCACGGTGGTAGCATTTTTTAAAAACCATAAACTCTGAATTGCATCTTGGAAGAAAAACTGAGGCAGAAGAAAACAGGAATAATGAGTTGCCAGCAAGCAATGCTGATTGTTTCTGAAACCGAAAATCTAAGCATTTCCCCCTACATTCCAAGAAATGTTTCTCGATTTTATTTCCGTCACTTGAACCTAATATTTTAATGGCAGTGTCTCAGAAACAAGGCCATGAATGCTATGGAAACAGAGTGATCAAGAGATTATTCCTGACCACTGCTGGAAATTTCAGTGACAGTATCAGGTGAAAGGATGATCTTTAGCTACTGATTGACAGTAAACTAAAGAGCAGCCATTAAATTCTATATGTAAGCCAAGGTTTCACCAATAGATTTATCAGGAAAGGTCAAAACTGCATCTGATATTGAACTTGAGGGGAAAGTCTATTATAAATCTCCTTCTTAGTGTAGCACTTATTTTTCTATATAGTCATTAGATGGTTAGAATGAATAATTGGTACCTGACATTTTAGAAATCTAGTGAACACTGAGAGAAGAAAGGCCTGAGTCTTGGGTCTATAATCCTATAGAAATTGAATACTTCCCTTGAGTTATTCAATTTAGACAAAGTCTAGCTATTTCCAGATCTTTGGTGCTACATGATGACCTTTTAATGTAGCACTGTTGATGACTCTTAAATCAACTACAGTCGATCTTTTAACACTCAGAGGTGAAGGGTGCCAGCCCTGCACTCAATCAAAAATCTAGTATAATTTATGGCTTGCACTCTCTCCTTGCAGTTCCTCCACATTCACAGGCCATGTAGTACTATACTACTTACTAATTTCAACATAAGTGGACCTGTGCAGTTCAAAACTGTGTTGTTTAAGAGTCAACTGTACTTTCCTGTTAGAAAACTCAGCCATCAGCTTCCTAGTTCCATCTATCCTTGCTCCTGGTCAGTTAAGTGTCTCTAAGCCTCTATACATGCCAATTCCATGGAATATAGTCTGTGACTGATACCATTATATCACATCAGATCAGATCAGGTCAGTCGCTCAGTCGTGTCCGACTCTTTGCGACCCCATGAATCACAGCATGCCAGGCCTCCCTGTCCATCACCAACTCCCGGAGTTCACTCAGACTCACGCCCATCGAGTCAGTGATGCCATCCAGCCATCTCATCCTCTGTCGTCCCCTTCTCCTCCTGCCCCCAATCCCTCCCAGCATCAGAGTCTTTTCCAATGAGTCGACTCTTTGCGTGAGGTGGCCAAAGTACTGGAGTTTCAGCTTTAGCATCATTCCTTCCAAAGAAATCCCAGGGCTGATCTCTTTCAGAATGGACTGGTTGGATCTCCTTGCAGTCCAAGGGACTCTCAAGAGTCTTCTCCAACACCACAGTTCAAAAGCATCAATTCTTCGGTGCTCAGCCTTCTTCACAGTCCAACTCTCACATCCATACATGACCACAGGAAAAACCATAGCCTTGACTAGACGAACCTTTGTTGGCAAATTAATGTCTCTGCTTTTGAAATAGCTAGGAGGTACCATTATATACCTCCTAGTTATTTCAAATCCTAAAGATGATGCTGTTAAAGTGTTGCACTCAATATGCCAGCAAATTTGGAAAACTCAGCAGTGGCCACGGGACTGGAAAAAGTCAGTTTCATTCCAATCCCAAAGAAAGGCAAGGCCAAAGAATGCTCAAACTACCACTCATCTCACACACTAGCAAAGTAACGTTCAAAATCCTCCAAGCCAGGCTTCAACAGTACACTAACTATGAACTTCCAGATGTTCAAGCTGGATTTAGAAAAGGCAGAGGAACCAGAGATCAAATTGCCAACATCCACTGAATCATTGAAAAAGCAAGAGAGTTCCAGAAATACATCTATTTCTGCTTTACTAACTGTGCCAAAGCCTTTGACTGTGTGGATCACAGCAAACTGTGGAAAATTCTGAAAGAGATGGGAATACCAGACCACCTGACCTGCCTCTTGAGAAATTTGTATGCAGGTCAGGAAGCAACAGTTAGAACTAGACATGAAGCAATAGACTGGTTCCAAATTTGGAAAGGAGTACGTCAAGGCTGTACATTGTCACCCTGCTTATTTAACTTATATGCAGGGTACATCATGAGAAATGCTGGACTGGATGAAGCACAAGCTGGAATCAAGATTGCCAGGAGAAATATCAATAACCTCAGATATACAGATGATACCACCCTTATGGCAGAAAGTGAAGAACTAAAGAGCCTCTTGATGAAAGTGAAAGAAGAGAGTGAAAAAGTTGGCTTAAAACTCAACATTCAGAAAACTAAGATCATGGCATCTGGTCCCATCTCTTCATGAAAAATAGATGGGGAAACAGTGGAAATGTTTAAATAGACTTTATTTTGGGGGCTCCAAAATCACTGCAGATGGTGATTGCAGCCATAAAATTAAGACACTTGCTCCTTGGAAGAAAAGTTATGACCAAGCTAGACAGCATATTAAAAAGCAGAGACATCACTTTGCCAACAAAGGTCCATCTAGTCAAAGCTATGGTTTTTCCAGTAGTCATGTATGGATGTAAGAGCTATACTATAAAGAAAGCTGAGTCCTGAAAAATTGATGCTTTGAACTGTAATGTTGGAGAAGATTCTTGAGAGTCCCTTGGACAGCAAGGAAATTGAGTCCATCCTAAAGGAAATCAGCCCTGAATATTCATTGGAAGGACTGATGTTGAAGCTGAAACTCCAATACTTTGGCCACCTGATGTGAAGAACTGACTCATTTGAAAAGACTCTGATGCTGGGAAAGATTGAGGGCAGGAGGAGAAGGGAATGACAGAGAATGAGATGATTAGATGGCATCAGTGACTCGATGAACATGAGTTTGAGTAAACTCCAGGAGTTGGTGATGGACAGGGAGGCCTTGCGTGCCATAGTCCATGGGGTCACAAAGAGTCAGACACAACTGAGCAACTGAATTGAACTGAACTGAAGGAATATTCAAAGATTAGAAGAACATCTCTAAATCCATCAACCTCAGAATGGTGTCATTTTCTCGCCATCAGTGACTTACCTAAACGTGGTTTTCATCTGATAATTTTGTGCCTAATTTCAGAGGCAACTTCAACATCCCAGCCTCAGGTGAACAAGTTTAAATGTGACAGCTATAAGTAGTTATACACTTAGAGTAATCTCATGAAGAAATAGTTTCCCTGTACCTCATAGTCCAATAGACATTACCTTCTATGTACCTCCTTATCCAGAACCTTCCTCTACTGGAAGCTAGACAGGTTCAAGGACTTAGGGAAGGTATTGTAGGATGAAGCACAAATTAGCAATAAGAAGACTTAAGAGTTATATTTGCTCTGAGACACACACACATATAGATGTGGCATTTGGAAAATATTTTTTCCAAATGTTTTAAGAAGAGGTCAAGCTATACAGAACAAAATGAAAACAAAAGTAGGTGCTGAGGAAATGGATGATAGGTTTTTTGTAAAATTGAAGTCATATAACAGATGAAGTTATATTATAAGCAAAGTGTTTTTCAGACACCAACAGAGTCTCAAAAGTAGCAAAGTGGGTAACAGGACCAATTGGAAGAGTGGTTCTTACTCTTTCAAGATCAGTGAGGAACCACCTGAATGTCTGGTTTTCCTCTTCTCCCAGACAGAGAGCATTTAGCTTAAGCCATATGGATCTGTGTATGTGACTGTACTAAATGGATGTCACACACCTCAAAATTAAAAAGGGGGGGCGACTCCTCCAGTGATGAGAGAACCATTTTTCCTGCAGTGTGCCCATGCAAAGTGGAGCAATCTATACACAGGAAAGTCCCGTTCATGTACCAAGCTTTGGAAACAAATCTGCAGACTTCATTTTTAGCTCCCCCTCCATTAGGTTCCTATAAATCTTATCTAATCCTTGGCTTCTTTAACAACTTGGAATACGCGTTCTGCTGCCAACTGTACGTGGTCAGGGTTGTGATGCTCTGCTCCTGAGAGCTTACAGACGCTAAGCAGTAACTGGGCTCTTGTAAAAGTCCATTAGCTTTTTGATGTACTTTCTTAAAGAGCAGCATGTATGGATGGATACTGAGGCATGCACCTTCCCAGATATTTGCTGCTGGCTTTGCTGAGGAAATTCAGATCATCTGGTTCTTATCACAGCTGCACTGCTGGGGGATATGATGAACTGCCAGTGACACAGTGCATGATCTTTCAGAGGCCACTGCATGAAGCCTGTCCCTTGCTACTGAGGAGAAAAGTCCATTCTATAACAGGGTGGAAAAGCTATCCAGGCCACAGCAGGACTTCTGGGTACCTCTCCTTTTCCTTTCACTGGGTCCAGGCATGCACACACAGAGGCACCCCTTTCATACTGCTGCGAGGCACTTAACTACACCTACACCTGGGTAGGGGCTGGAAGGGAGAAATGCTGGGGTTTAGCAAGTCTCTATGTGCCGGGAAGTATGCTAGAATTTACGCAAATTATCATATTTAATATTTGCGAAGAGCCATGTCAAGTTGGAACATTTTTCCTATTTTACCAATAAAAAAAATTGAGAGTCAGAGAAGTTGAGCAATTTGAACAATGGTGCAGGAGAAACAGCCCAGGCTTGGGTGTGAGCCCTTTTCAGATCTCTTTGAGTCTCAGTTTGACCCATCTGTGAAATGGGAATATTAATGCTGCTCTTCCAAGGGTGATGTTGAAAATTAACTGGGAAATGATATGTAAGGTGCCTAGTGTAGTTTCTAGCATGTTAGTATTAATTATTTCATCTTTCCAGTCAGGCCACAACTGTCTGCTCCTCCTCCTCATCCCCGCTCACTCCACTCCCTTCTCCCCTTGCCAAGTCACACAGCTAGTACTTGGTGGCATCAGGTTTTATAACCATAATATGACCATCTTTTGTGCTGCCTGGCTTCAAACGTTGACCCTCCTTTTCATCTTAAACAGTATTTATCAGTACATGAGTTTTAAAAATTGAATGACAAGAACTACTGAACTACTGTTGCTGTGTGCCTTGTTAAAAAAAATGAATTTGTCCTCAGCATCCATTCCCAATCTAGAAATAACAACTTGGAGGTGAAATTAAGACAGCTTCATTACTTTTTAGGAAATGAGAGCCTGCCTCTGCTCAATGTCAAATGCTTCAGGAAGATTTCCATTTCAGAATGAAAGTAACTTGATTTGTTTGTATTCCATCCAAGGCCCAGGCTAGATTACAGCTCATCTCAGACACTGCTGAGAAACCTCTGGGCGCTTTGGGAGGCTCAACCAGAACACAATTTCACAGCCAGCCGAATTCAAATCAATATTTGCTGATGTGAGCGAAGATTAGCATTCAGGATATTTGTGACTGGTCTTGGAACATTTCGAGTCAGCTTATCTCAAGGAACGACCTGGTAAAATATCCTATCACTATCAGCTTCTACTACTTTAAAAGCATAAACTTTACAAATAGAAAGACTCTGTTTTGTTGTAGTGTTGATAGAACATTAACATAAATATTAATATATCTTTTTTTTCTGAGAGATTTCAAATGTTTGGATGAAAACCTAAATATATATACGTGCGTATATTGGCATATACATACAAACGTATGTAGATTATGTATATACACAGATACAAATATATGTGTGAATGTATATATATACACATACATACATATATATATATATATATGTATGCATATGTATATGAATCTTCCAGGCACACACTCTGAGAGAAAGTCTGGAAGTTTTAAAGAGATTTTCTTCTAGAAAGAGTCTGTCAGTCTGGTTTCTTTTTTCCACTGTAATAATTTTCTTTTTAATAACAACTGTGGCAGCCAAACTCCTAAACCTAGGGGCTGCTCAATTAGGAGTAGAAGGCTGAAACTGGTAATTCCATTTCTTTCACAAAGGAAAATTGGACAATAGGAGGATTGTATGCTGTAGAAACTGCAGTAATTTACACAAAAAATTCATCTGTTCCCCTGTTTGTGCTGACTGTTGCAACCTCCTTGGCCTTTGCACTGTAGGGATATTTTGAAGCCTTTCTTTTACTTTACCTCAAGTGTGAAACTTAAGCCTTTAACCTGGAGTTCTAAAAAATGAAACTGCTCTTCTTGGTTGCTATTTTTTCTATACTTAGGAAGGAAAAATCTCCAGTGGAAAATAATCTATAGGACAAGCACCAAGGAAAACAATGACAAGTTATCTCCTGGGGCGTCCACACCCGTCCACTCCCCAAAATAGACATATATGAAACACTCTGTCAAACGCAATTCCTTCTCTGTTCTTTTTGTGAATTCCTGACTTCCTGGTGAGCCAGTCAGAAGTTTCCGTTTCCATTTCCATCTCATCTAACCTGCGCTCCATCCAAGCTGAGACTCGCATTAGCCACAACTGCTTTCTGCAGCACTGGCAAGTTTTGCTGAAACGCATTTACAAAACATCTGTAGAATGAACGAAACATCGACGACTCTGGAAAGCACATGTTTGGGGTTTGGAATCATGGCAAAAGAATTCCTGACAGAGAAGAAGCTCATTTTGTGACTCCTTGAAGAAACTGGAATGTTAATAAATTAATATGGCTTCAAGTTTGCTGAACAAAAACCCTGAACTACAATTGATAATAGAGAAGCTGGAAGAAATGACTAGTTCACTTCTTGCCACAATCAAGCCTTTGGATTTAGGAGAACTTCCCTAACTCTTCCTTGGTCAACCATGGTACCATCTGAGCCAAGAAAGGAAATTTGCTGAAATGGTTCTGAAGGAAGCTCCAGAGGACTCTGGGTGTGTAATTTATGCTCCTTTCCAAAGCTTGTGATTTGGTGCTTTCTCTCTCGAGCACCATTCAGGTATTGCGGGATGAACGTTTGGAATTGAAATCTAAAGCATTCTCTCTGATGCAACATTATGTTTTCTTTTTTTCTACATTCTTTTTTTATACTTTTGCTCATATTAAATTCCCTTTATCCAGAAAAATATTAGAATGATAGGTTCTTACTACCTCAATTTTATTTAATCTGCAATTATTTGATGTTCCTTCCTGGCATTATCAATTTGTAAGAATTAGTACAGGATATATGAAACTGAAAATAAGGCTTTGTAGCTCTTTAGGATGATCATTTTACATAACAGTGATCTTCCCAGTTAGAGTGTAAACTCCCTGAAGGTGGGATTTATGCTTTCTATTTTTGAGCTACCTATAGTTAGCTTTGACTAAGTGGATCACAATAAACTGTGGGAAATTCTGAAAGAGATGGGAATACCAGACCACCTGACCTGCCTCTTGAGAAATCTGTATGCAGGTCAGGAAGCAACAGTTAGAACTGGACATGGAACAACAGACTGGTTCCAAATAGGAAAAGGAGTTCATCAAGGCTGTATATTGTCACCCTGCTTATTTAACTTCTATGCAGAGTACATCACGAGAAACGCTGGACTGGAAGAAGCACAAGCTGGAATCAAGATTGCCGTGAGAAATATCAATAACCTCAGATATGCAGATGACACCACCCTTATGGCAGAAAGTGAAGAGGAACTAAAAAGCCTCTTGATGAAAGTGAAAGAGGAGAGTGAAAAAGTTGGCTTAAAGCTCAACATTCAGAAAACTATGATCATGGCATCGGTCCCATCACTTCCTGAGAAATAGATGGGGAAACAGTGGAAACAGTGTCCGACTTTATTTTTCTGGGCTCCAAAATCACTGCAGATGGTGACTGCAGCCATGAAATTAAAAGATGCTTACTCCTTGGAAGGAAAGTTATGACCAACCTAGATAGCATATTCAAAAGCAGAGACATTACTTTGCCAACAAAGGTTCGTCTAGTCAAGGCTATGGTTTTTCCAGTGGTCATGTATGGATGTGACAGTTGGACTGTGAAGAAAGCTGAGCGCCGAAGAATTGATGCTTTTAAACTGTGGTCTTGGAGAAGACTCTTGAGAGTCCCTTGGACTGCAAAGAGATCCAACCAGTCCATTCTGAAGGAGATCAGCCCTGGGATTTCTTTGCAAGGAATGATGCTAAAGCTGAAACTCCAGTACTTTGGGCACCTCATGCGAAGAGCTGACTCATTGGAAAAGACCATGATGCTGGGAGGGACTGGGGGCAGGAGGAGAAGGGGACAACAGAGGATGAGATGGCTGGATGGCAGCACTGACTCAATGGATGTGAGTCTGAGTGAACTCTGGGAGTTGGTGATGGACAGGGAGGCCTGGCGTGCTGCGATTCATGAGGTCACAAAGAGTAGGACACGACTGAGCGACGAAACTGAACTGAACTGAACTGATAGTTAGCTTTGCAATAATTCCGATCATGCCATTTAGATTGAAAGCAAAAGGAGAAGAGGGCTGCAGAGGATGATGTGGTTTGATTGAATCACCGACTCAATGGACAGGAGTTTGAGCAAACCCTGGGAAATAGTGAAAGACAGGGAAGCCTGACATGCTCCAGTCCTGGGGTCGCAGAGAACCAGACACAACTCAGCCAGGGAACAACAAATGCTTTTTAGAAGAAAATGTTACAGATGTGGACAAATAATTAAGAGGATAAAAGGCTTTGGAAGTATGTCTTGTTTTAAATACGAGACTGCTTGTTTACTTGTCATGTTTCTTAAAAACATACATAGGATATGCGATAAGCACAGGAGTGGGGTGGGGTAGGGGTAGAGAGAGAGACATTTCTAATTACTTAAAATTTCATAGTAGTTTCAAGTTCTGGGACTTTATTCTTTTCTCCAGTTCAGATATTTGCCACTACCCACCCTCCTCCACACTGGGAGATACATTTTGTCAAAAACACTACACCTACAACAAAGATCACATTTTTAAAAGCAACAGCTCTGTCAATTATCACATCTCCATGACTTCAACATTTACCTCTAGTTGTAACTTGTAGCTGTAGCTATAGGTAGCAGCTTGAATTGAAGGAGGAAACAGACAGAACAGGCTCCATCTTGAAAGCAGGACTCCATCTTGGCCGGAATGTGGACTTTATACATCAATAGACCCGGCCAGAGGCTGCTGGGTCTCAAACGGTGATAAATGCAGCCTTTGTGTCTCTAGCCTACCCTGAAAATGTCAGATAGGGGAACACCAAGTGACTCATGAATTTTTATACATCCCTGAATGCCCAGTACCTTTGTTAGGAAGAGACTTGCTGTCTAAATTGGGGGCACAAGTGCCCCCACCTGGGTTTTTCCCCCCACGAAAGACCCACTGTTCGAGTGGGCTCAACCACCTATTCACTCTTCCTCTCAGTAAATCCTCAAGATGAGTGGAGGTTGCACAATCTCCCGGCAAGGAAACCGGACAGGCTAAACAGTCGAGAGAGAGAGTTAACTCAACAATTCCCTGAGGTCTGGGCGGAAGACACCACCCACCCCGCCCCGCCTGAACACCAGGCATGCATAATAAGTCCCACTGGTAATAGAACTCAAAGCTGGTACAATAACGTCAGCACCCGCCTTGTGCCTGCCAGACCTTGCTTAGCCATTTACTCTTTACGTGACTGAAAAGGATAAGGTGGCTATGGGAGTGTAGTCCTAGATTACAGGGACATGGGACAGACCAATGACTTATCTCTAATCAGCTGGACAATGTTGCCACTGGGTGGCTGGGATGCTTATGGGCAGTTGCTGCAGTTGCCTAACTGGTCTGGGAGGCAACCAAGCTGACCTTGGGCCAAGATTTGTTTGTAAAAGTCCCACATGAGGTCAACACTGTCCTGCGAGGGGACCCCCATAAATGGCTATCAATATCCCGGATTACTCAATACCAGGGACTGTTATGTGAGAACCCCCATGTTACTACTGAGCCTTGTCAGGCCCTGAATCTGGGGGCCCTCACATGATTGCAAGGAAATATGCCAGCAGCCCTGACTTGAGAGACCAGCCAGTCCTGGACCCAGATTTGGTCCTGTATACCAATGGCACCAGCCTGGTGAAACAAGGACAGTGATTGTCGAGATATGCAGTAGTCATGGAAGAAACCATCGTTGAGGCTAGCTCTCTGCCATCACACTGGTCCGCTCAACAGGCCGAACTATATGGTCTAATCCAGGCCCTCCAGCTGTCAAAAGGTAAGAAGACAAACATTGACACAGACTCCAGGTGTGCTTTTGCCACACTACAGGGCTCTGTATAAGGAGAGAGGCCTTTGACAGTGAGTGAAAAAGATATTAAAAATAAGGAAGAAATTAAGACCCTAGTAGATGCTGGCTGGGAACCAGAAAGGGTTGCAGTCATACACTACTGAGGATGTCAAAAAGATGATACCCCCTGGGCTCAGGGAACAGACTGGCAGATAAGACCACTAAACAAGCAGCTGAGGGCTTGGAGGTGAAAAGTGAAGCCCCTATTAAAGCTCTCATATTGGCAGAGCTACCTGAGTTAACGCTAGACTCTCCAAAATACACCGAAGTCCAAAAGCAACTAGCCAAAGCAGAAGGGGCCATCAAGACTGAAAAGGGATGGTGGGAATTGCCAAGTGGCAAATTATTGGTACCAGAGGAGCCAGCACCCACTCTGGTAAGCCAAACACACCAAGCGATCCATCTAGGCCATGAGAAACTGGAAGAGCTAATTGGAAAATATTTCTTGGTTCCCCGCCTCTCTTCCCTATGCAGGACAAAATCTCAGAACTGCACTGCCTGCTCATAGGTCAATGCTGCCTCTTGGCACAGACAGAAACCGCCAGGGATTCAGATAAAAGGCACACTGCCCTTTGAACACCTGGGAGTGGACTTCACTGAAATAAAACCTCACCGACACTACCATTAATTGCTGGTCATAGTATGTACGTTCTCGGGATGGGTAGAAGCTTTTCCTACCCGGACTGAAAGAGCATCAAAAGTAGCCTGGTGCCTGCTTAGGGCGACAGTTCCCAGATTTGGATTTCCTACCAGCATTGGATCGGATAATGGCCCGGCTTTCATAGCTGATTTAGTATAACAAGGAAGCAAAACTTTAAACATCAAGTGGAAATTACATACAGCATATAGGCCCCAGAGTTCTGGGATGGTGGAAGGAACCAACCAGACACTTAAAGAGACACTCTCCAAGTGGATCTTAGAGACTGACTGTTCCTGGGTGGACTTGCTTCCGATGGCTCTGCTCAGATTCAGGATGACCCCACAGTCCCATGGCTCTTCTCCGTACAAAATTGTGTATGGGGGCTCCCTCCCATAATAAAACAGGTGTCAACAAATTTGCCTCAGGTAAGGGGAGATGAGATTTCACAGCAGATGGAACAACTGGGTAAGGTAATAAATCAGGTAACTAAGTTTGTACAAGAAAGGGTGCCATTCCGTCTTGGGGAACAGACTCACGAGTTTGTGCCTGGGGATCAGGTGTGGTCAAGGACTGGAAACACGACTCCTTGGCCCCACACTGGAAGGGTCCATATACTGTTTTTCTAACCAGCCCTACTGCAGTTAAGGTTGCAGGTGTCACCCTCTGGATCCACCACAGGAGGGTGAAGAGAGCGTACCACGCAGACCCGGAGGAGGCCGAGCGGACTACACAAAAGGACCCCACTGATTCCGTGAAGCCAAGGTCATCTTAAAGAAGAAACAGAGATGAAGCTCTACAATCAACGACTGCCACAAGGACGTGCTGGTATCATCTTGAGACTAACCATAGTTTCAGTACCAAGAGGGACCTGTGCTATAATTAAAGTTGAATGTTGTGTATATATTCCTGGTATATCTGGCAATATATCAGCCACTCTAGATGACATGAAAGGTCAGGTAAAAGTTATGTCTGATGATAATCTTCCTTTTTGGACTTCGGTCCTATCTTGGGTGAAGGGTGATTGGTGGAAAGCTATATTTACCATTGTTATAGTTGCCTTGATAGTTCTGCTTTGTGAACCCTTTATTTTACAATGTATTATGAACTTTGTAACCCAAAGGTTGATGTTGTTCTCCCAGATAGGAGGTTGGAGAGTCAGGGCACAATATATCCCTATGAATGATACTTATACTATGAGTTAAGAGCATCAAGAGTGGGGAATGAAGGAGGAAACAGACAGAACAGGCTCCATCTTGAAAGCAGGACTCCATCTTGGGCCAGACTGTGGACTTTGAGCTATATGCCCAGTATCTAAGGAAATGACATTCCAACTGGAAAACCAGGCCTCCTGGATGGAAGAGCCCCAGGGCTCATGCCTCAACTCTCTGTTGCCTAAAAGAATACCCTAATTATCTGTGTAACCAAACAGAATCATAAATTCTATTATGCTTATTGGGGTATGACCACGGGCCTATTGGTAACTGTCCACTGTTAACTACCTAGGCTTAAGGCATATGAATCACGGGTTGACTTTGATTGTATCTTTCTTTTCCTTTGTTCAGACTAGTTTCAGGGAATTTGGGGAGTTGGGTTTAGGCATGTACACTTAGGGTATATAAGGTTTTCATAAAAACTGGTCAGGGTCCTTGGCTAAGAGGAGACTCTGCCTTGGGCCCACCGGTGTAATAAACTGCACTCCACTATCTGCATTGTCCTTCTGAGTCAGTTTGTTTCCCAGAATGCATGGCTACAACAGAATAACTGGCAGAGTTTCCCGAGTCTCGCAGTTCGGCAGTAAATCATTTTGAGGATCTACTTTATGGTCCTGATGATACTTTTCCATCATCAATGTAAAGCAAATCAACCAGGTATCCCAGAAATCCAGAAGCATCATAACTGCTTCTTGTAGATTCATGCCTTCAGGTCAATGCCTGACTCAATGCTCTGTGCCAGTAAGGCACAAGTGGCAACCAGCAAGTTGACTTGTTGCTTTGAAATGATTGTCTCCCATCCATGTGTACCATTTTCACAGCTCCCTGTTTGGTTCTCAGTGTTGACCAGTAACTATTAGCAGAGCCCACTACCCCTTAGCCCTCTGCCTCATGGCCCACGAAGGGACCTGTTGCTTTCATATGACTCTTAAATTCTAATCCTGAACGCTTAAGTTTCTGCTTCTCCTGACTGTCTGGAGTCCAGCTTGGTGCACAACACCATTTAGAGGCTTTCTAATCTAGTGAGGAAGTGAGATAAAGATAAACAACAACAAAACATTTGACAGTTCTCCACTGTCTACACTTGATCAGGCACTTGTATTTCTGAGATGTCTTCCATTTCCCTCCTCTCCAACCCTTACTCTCACTGCCTTAATTATGGTGTCAACATTTCATGCTGGTATTTCACAATAGGCTTCCTATCTGACTTTTTTTACATTCAGCCTCTCCACCCACCAGCCTGTCCTCCACACTGCTGCCAGTTACCTTTTCAGAATGCAAAGCTAAACTGTGTCCTCCCTAAGAGGGTTCTGTGGTTCCACTGCCTGCCTAGAGCTGGTAGCATCCAGTAATGGGTTCCAGATGGGCTGTGAGGACTCAGATACTGTACGTGACATTTTGGGTGAATACGTATTATTATCATGCTTCTGGAGAGAGGATTCATAACTTCTATCACGGTCACCAAAGGTAGAAGATAAAGTCCAAACTATTTGGGTGTCACATAATCTCTTCCTAACTTGACCCTAAACCAACGGTCTAGACTTATCTTTGCTGCTCTTGATCACGAATGCCAACGCTCCAGTGACAAGGCACTGTTGCAATCAGACATGCTGCTTGGGCATCTCTGATATTCTGTTCATGAGCCTGCTGTTGCCTCAATTGCCTTCCTCTCCATATTCCTTGCATTTTTTTCTTTGACATGTGTACTTCTGCTTCTGTGGCTCCCATGCCATCTTCTGGTGAAATGTCCTCTCATCTCCAGGTAGAATCAATCACTGTCTCTCCTATCTACTCTGAACATATTGCTAGGACTTGATACCCATGGCTATTTTAGTATTTGTCAGCCACTGTACTGTATTTATTTATATATACACACTGTATTGTATTGTATTTATTTATTTGTTACTTATTTATATATCTATCCTGAAAAATGGGCAGTGTGTTTCATAAGGGAAAAATGAATACGCCTTTGTACCTCCAGTGCCTCCTAGAACTCCGGATATGTAATTCGCCTCAGTGCATATTCATTGAATGAATAATTAATGCAAGGCAGGCCAGGACAAGTTGTAGTTGAGTGCTTAATTTATAACGGCTGTCAGCTTTTGCTCTCATTTATATACATTCAGATTCTCTAAAGACAGAGGGGGTAAAATACATAAGCAGAAGCTGAAGATAAGGGAATGGAAGAGAAATAAAATGAATCTGACTCATGAAAGAAAAAGATGACCACATTTCTGCTTCTTCACATGTCTTTTTATGCCAACTTTAAATCTACCCAAAATGTTAGAAGCTGAAAGATGATTAACCTGTTACATCTTGCCTTAATCTAGTCTAATTCAACTCCCAGATGTCTATCTGCTAGAGTGTCCTCATCACTGAGCAAACAACAGTCAGTCCATCTGCAACACTTGGGAACTGTGCTTTGTGGATGATGAGGGAATGAAGATGGGTGGATGAGGGAGTCCTGCCTTGATTAAAGGCACAGGCTTCTACCAGTAAAAAAGTAAGAA